>NC_142744.1:20272500-20492500 GCF_051943395.1 Hippocampus bargibanti | reverse complement strand
CTGTCATCCACTTGAGCAATTGAATGCCCTTCCCCATTTACTCATACATTGGTGGATTTCAAGACAACAAACTTTGTTCACGTTTTATGGTGACCAACTCCAGTGGCAAGCACATTCACCTTATAGTGCAGAGGTGCCAAGTTTGATACCAGCTCCGGCCTTTCTGTGTGGAGTTTGCATTTTCTACCTGTGCTTATGTTCGATTTCTGTGTGTACACCTGTTTCCTTCCACATTACAAAGGCATGCACGACAAGATATTTCAAAACTCTAGATTGTCCCAAGGTGTTATTTTGAGTGTTAAGGCTTGTTTGTATTTGTGTGCTTGGCAAGTGTCTGTCAACTAATTCAAGATTCCAGTACCCTCGTGAGGATCACGGCTCGATAATTGGATGGAAGAACGTTGTGAAAATTGTCTTTGCTGCATCTCATAACAAAGAAAGGAGAGTGCACAGAAAAGTTGCCCATTTTATTGAAGTTAATTTATTTTAATTTAATTTTATTGAACTTAAAGAACTTAAAAACAAATTGCTTGCTTTCTTGTGCTCACATTGTTGCCAGAAATATGAGTAATGCATATTATAAGCAAATTGTTTATACTGTCCTCTGATTTCAAAATGAGTTATCAAACAATTTCTTGTGGGATATGAGGCAATCATCCTATCATATTTGGGTCCAATTGACAAAAAATAGTGCATTCAAGTGGCACAATGGAACATACAGTGAGACCTCAACTTACGAACTTAGTTGATTCCCAGACAGAGTGTGTAAGGCGAAAAGTGTGTATCTAAAAGAAAATCCCATAGGAAACCATTAAAATGGGAATAATCAGTTTCCGCATTACCATAAAATATACTTTTCAACTAAATAAGCCTTAAAACTACACACAACCTACCTTATACTATTTATAATAAATGTGCTATTGTATTGTAATGAAAGAAATACACTGCACTGTGTAATAAAATCACTTTATTTACATTTGTGATGGTCATTGATGGCTCTTAATTGACACCTGTTACTTTAAGACTTGTAAAGTCTTACGAAACTGAGGCATCACATTATCACTCATCATGTTGATGATTCTCATAGCCTTTTCTGCATGGAACTGTTCAATAAAAGCCTGCACATCAACTACCGAATGGCCTGCTTCTGCTTGTCCTCTTGAAGGCAAATCAAATTCTCTGTGTTGATGACCTCATTATGGTCAGCAAAAAGCTCCTCGATGTCATCTGCATTCAGTTCGAGTCCCGTAGGTGCTGGCAGAGATTTTATTACAACAAAAGGCGCGAGTCCGATGATTCCACGACGCGGAATAAAATACGACAAAAGAAGGCGGGCGGGGCGAATAAAATGGCACACTCGCAAAACCGGAAAGCATCAAACTTATACGATCGCGTCTAACAATCACCTTGTGCAAAGCAAACTGTTGAATTTGCCAGCACAAGACACAGCGATGACCTTTCGTCGTAATCATGTCACTGGTGAGGTGACAGTGACTCGTTGAAATGAAATGAAATTGAAGTGTCGCGAGCGGCGACCCCGCCCCAGCTGTCAACTCGCATGTGACAATTTAGTGTGACTATTGACACGCTGTTCCGGTGTGTGTGAAAACGCTATCTCTGATTGGCTTCCCATGACACATGACTCTACCTTTAGCCAATCACTTCTATCGCATCTTGTCAGGGGGTGCGTTCAAGTGTTTGTCCCTGCTCATTCAGTGAGACAATGCTTTCTAAACAGCCTAGAGTTATAAGAGATCATGCACTATTCTCGAACCTGAACGCACCCCAAGTCTTGGATGACAAATAAATAAAGCAGAGTAGACGTGTACGGCTGGTAGTTTCTTCGATTTATTCATAGTAACGCACCACAATTGAACTGAGGCTGAACACGAGCCTGTGGTGGGTTTTTTTTTCGGTCCCACCATAGTAAAATTATCAGCAAAAAGCTCCAAGTAGGCGATCGACGTGTGCATTCAATGAGAGGGGGTGTGGAAAGTAGCGCCGGCTGGAGCGCTGTTCGGTCGTGTGCTTCCGCCGAAGATCACTCCGCCAGATCTGAAGGTCGTGTGCTTTGGTGTTCCAGTCGTGGTGGATGTGTAACATGAAAATAGTGCTTATTATGAGGTTTAATTTTCATAAATTTGACGTTTGTAAGACGAAAAGTTCGTAATATAAGGTGTTCGTAAGTTGAGGTCTCACTGTACCCATACCCACATTGAAAACTTTTACAAACAATTACAGGGTGGTCCAAAAATTGGTATACATCAATACAGAAGCTGAAGCTGTTTACTCACCCTGATCTTTGCAGAACGCAAAACTCAACCCAGCTTTGCCTTTTCAGCCATGACATGATGGCAAGGATGGTGCACCTTTGAGAAATAAGGGCGGGTCTGCATGAGAGCTTTCAGTATAGTTGCTTGAGAGGAGCTGTGGGTTTTCACTGATCATGTCACGAGTGGAGAGACTTGGGGTGGTGGTGGCTGTTATGCAAATAAGATCCACAGTTACATAAGACTAGTTTACTTCTGGACACATTTTTAAGACATAGGCAGATTTACTTGGTTGTGTAACCTCTTACTTGATGGGTGGGAAGGCACCCCAGAGACACAACTCGTTATATATCAGTGATTCAAGAGTCAAATTTCCATTATATGTGCATTTTAAGAGACACAGAGGAGCGCATGTCCATTAAATGCATCCGACGGATCTGTCATAAGAATTCTGCCTTGGTGTCCTAGCTCTGTTAGACAAGTTAAAGCGCTCACGTCCACAGAGATTAGAATGAATAATGGAGTAATAGGAGTAAGCGAATACAAATGTTTCTAACCCTGCACCTCTGCTGGCGGCCTCTCAAAGCCTCTGGTGCCAAAATCGCAGGCGTCTGCTCTGATCCCACCGTCCTTTTTGAAAGACCACAATAGGGTCTCTGGAGCCTCTCATGGCATGTCGGGCTAAAGTGAGGAAGCTAGAGGTTCCGTTATAATTTGCTGATTTTGTTTGTATGTTGTGTTTCAACCTACTCCAGCATTTTACGTGTGGAACTCTCCAGTTGGAACGGCCTATTGCGGAAAAATGAGGTTTGTCAGGCAAGGCGGACATTTTTATGACTCCATGCGAGTGTTGAAAACCTCCATTATCTGGCTCCAGCTTGCAGGGAGGCCCGTACAGACTCTGTTCCCTTCTTCCAGTGAAAAATTGTTTTTACGACCTGTCATCTATCTTAAAAGCTACTTCAGATTTAGTGCAGCCTCCTACTGTTTCATAATCACTGCCTTTAACAGAGTTATATTATCCATAACAGCGCATATGAAATTGTTGAGCTGTCTTTATTAATTTTACGGGCAGTGTTTTAAGTGAGCTTTTGACCTGTTATACCAAAATAAAAGGAAACATTGTGTTAGCGGAATGTTGGGGTTCTGTTTTTTAAGACACATTGTACATCCTTTTATTGCTCTCTACTTCTGGGTCTCGGTTATCCTGTGCTGTACTCAATTCCAGGTGAACTGGTTTCTAACCAATCACAGGGCACACATTCGTAGACAAGCAACATTTTGGTCCCACATTCACATATATGGACAATATACCATGTAACCTACCGTTGACAGTCAGAACACACAAACCCCACACAGGGAGTCCAGTGACAGATACAAACCCTTACTCCTGCACTGTGAGACAGATGTCCTGACCATTTATGCACGTTGTTGCCAACCACTGTATAATAAAATGAAAACAAAGTAAAATGACTGAGGCTGTAAAGCACGGGTTTACACCCGGGGCCAAATCTGGCCTACCACATCATATTATTCGGCCCACGAAAGCAATTCAAGCATGTCAAGTGGCATGATGCTTGCTAATGTCCCAACCATAATTTCAAATTGTCGCATTTAAACCACAATAACAGTCATTATTCTTTACTTCAGATGTGAAAAATAGTTATTCATTAATTTGTTGGGTAATTTACCGGTACATGTAATACAGTATGTGGAAGAGATGAAACATTCTAATCGTTTCGGTTACGTGCGGTGAGGTTCATGGCTGGTGAGGCACTGACGTCATCACAGTTAGATTTACAAACATATGAACGCTACAGAGTAGCTTATTCACCGTTTGATTGGCAACAGTTAATGTGTTTTGTTTAAAATGTCATGTCAGCATTCTTTATATATACAAACTGTAGCATTGAAAAAAAGAATTAAAAAAACATTATCGTGTTACCTTAACTTACAAATGAAGTCCATGCGCCACTCCTTCTGAAGAAAGGCATCGATAACTTCTTTGTAGAAGCCTTCCTTATCTTTCTTCAGTTTTAAAAGTCTCTCTGTCTCAGGAGGCAGAGAGACAGGGAGGATAAGCAGAAAAGGCGGTTTCTTGCTGGACATCCACACAGTCAGCCTTTTCGTGTACCAGTCCGTCTTCTGTCCCGTTGTCTGAAGCAAACCTTTTAGCTCCGGTGTTGGTCTTCCTTTAATTATTATCTCCTGCTTCGATTGAAAGTCCAGCCTTGAAAATTCTTTCAATTTAGATATGTAATCCTCCATTCTGAAAAAAAAGGCGAAGCAACACGAAAAAATGACTGGATGGTTGAACTAATCCATGGTGAGGTTCAGCCGGCTGCTGCCTCACCGCTTGTCTCGACTTAGTATTTGAACGGTAAATATGAAAATTCAGCGATTTTGAGAAAAATCCAAAAATGGTGACGTTGAATGGAAAAGAACTTTAAAGTACAAATCACTAAATAAATATAACTGTTTAATTTATTTTTCATTTGATATTTCCAGGATGACAGGTGAGGCACAGCCTCACCTGCCTCCCCTGACTGCACGTCACTGAATACCGGATATGTAAAACGGAAGATCCAATGTTGACTTGGTGTGCGCCAATGCGTCATTGGCGTTCACCTTTTTTTTTGCTGATCACGTCCAGAAATGTACCATATTCTCAATTTAAAATTTTAATTAAGAATCAGAATCAGAAAACCTTTATTCGTCCCACAATGGGGAAATTTGCAGTCCACAGCAGCAATTTGAAAGGGGATGGGGTGGGGGGGTGAAAGGATAGAAAACTAGATATTATAAGCATAGCAAAAATATAAATGTCAACTGTACACTGTGCAAATGTAAATGTGCAAACCTGTTTCGTAGAAAAACTGTACATAGTGCAAGTATCAAGAAAGGCATATTGATATTGCATCAACCCATATTTATAAGTGTCCAGTTTTTTGTTTTTTTTTAAGTTAGATTTTTTTACTTGGATGTTTATTCTTTTCCAACTGACTAACCTGTGAAATTTGCTGATGACATAACCATGGTTTAAATAACATCATGGACTGACCAGATGATGTTTCGATCAGCTTGAAATAATGATGGACTGATGATGAAGGACAGGTGCTATGGCTGCTAATGAATGACAAACAGGCGAAATGTTTTTAAACTGAATACCTCTAGAAAATCATGTAATGGTAACTCATATTGAACCAATAATCATAAATACAACTAAATTGCAAATAGAATGATTACATATGAAATAAAAGGAAAACATTTGTGCCAGTAATTAATCATTAGGCTACATTTATATATTCATTATATGTTACTAATATTAGCATTCTATTGGTAAAATGAATTTCGGAATGCGTCATCAATGTTTTATTTTGAGATTCGACTAATAGACAAACTATATATTCACATGAAGTGAGCTTTTATGTACTGGGGCTATTGTGAAATGTTCAGGTTTTTGTTTGTTTGTTTGTTTGTTTTTTGTTTGTTTGTTTGTTTGTTTGTTTGTTTGTTTGTTTGTTTGTTTGTTTGTTTGTTTTTGGTGCGGCAAAGGGAGTACTGTCAAGAGCCTGATGTCAATCAAAAATAGCCATAACTAGGGAAAAGCTAGGAAGCGGGACACAGGAAGGAGGTAATGAAGTGAGGGGGAATATTTTTCACGTTGTTTCCCTGCGTCTGAAAAGAAAAGACAAATGAGCTCCAAAAAATTTAGAGCATGAGCTTCGGTGTTTTCATATTGGTCAGAACATATGATTGACCCTCCTTGAGAGTTAAGTTCATGCATGGATGGCAATTCTGAAGCCCAAAGTCATAACTCACATTTTCATATGATGTTGATTGTTTTTAACAGTCAAAATTCAAGTTACAGTGATACCTTGGCTTACGAACTTACTTGGTTCCCAGACAGAGTGTGTAAGGTGTAAGTGTAAGTGTGTAAGTGTGAGCCCCAAAAATTAATTTCCCATAGGAAACCATTAAAATGAGAATAATCCGTTCCCAGGTCCCCATAAAACATAATTTTCTACTTTCTAATTTTCTAAGCCTTAAAATTACGCAAAATACCTTATTTTATGTATAATAAATGTGCTATGGTATTATAATTAAAGAAATAAACTGAACTGTATAATAAAGTGGTTTTATTGACCTCTGTGATGGTCGTTCATGGCTTGATGGAATGGAGTGGCCTGTTTCATCAGCATTAAACAGTTGATGAGGAACGTAACCTTCTTCTTTCACCATCTTGAGGAATGATCCCTTGTAGGTGCTTTCTCTGCGATAATTTTTCCTTTTTCCTCATCAATTCTGTTCTGTTTAGCTGGGTTGATAGCTTTTTGCATCAAGTGTACAGATGGCTTGTGCGAGTTATTTGTGGAGCCTGATTGATGGGATATTTTAAGCTTCCAGTCTACACTCTGCTTTTGAACTATCAAAGTTGAAACAAGTCCAAATTTCACTGTTTTCTACCCATTTTCTCACCATTTCACTTTTGTTTTTTTCACTTTTTTTTGTTTCAATCACTGTTGTCTGCCTTTTGTGTGTGTGTTTTCTGACTCTCTCTCTGTCGTGTGCCCATCACTTTAATGTTTCAATCCCCCCCCCCCCCTCACTGCTGCGTTCTTGACCAATCACGTGGCTTTAACCGAAGACGGCATTTTGTTTTTGGGAGAACTGCCTCACTCTGTGTCTGTAACCCCACCCCCTCACTGCTGCGTTCTTGACCAGTCACGTGGCTTTAACCGAAGACTGGGGGCGGGGAATAGAGGACAAAACAGTCGGCCACCATTTTCTTATTAGGAGAACGGGCTCGTTCGCGAACGACACATCACTCATTGTGGCAGCTCCGTGTGTATCCTGAAAAATAGTTCGTATGCCAAGGTAAAAATTCATAAATGTAACGTTCGGAAACCGAAAATTTCGTAAGCCAAGGGGTTCGTAAACTGAGGTAGCACTGAAACTCAATAAATACCCCCCCCCCCCCCCCCCCCCAGTACACATGTTTTCTTCAATTTGCTATGTACAAGCAACATTTGCTCAATTTTGGCACAGATATGAGCAAATATTCATTCATCAATTCATTTTCAGATCTGCTTATACTCACAAAGGTTGTGGTGGGTGCTGCAGCCTTTCCCAGCTGTCTTCGGAAAAGAGGCGGGGGAAACCCTAAACCGGTTGCCAGCCAATTACAAGGCACACAGAAATGCCCTCACACTTAAACCTAGGAACAATTTAGATTCAAAGCACACCGGTCACAGTGAAGCAAAACACTATATATACTTCCTCGTCTTAGCTTACGTGAGACTTTTGTTGGGCACTCTATCTCTGTCTCTCTCGGCCTGTCTTCTCATCTCTGTTAAATGTGTTTTCACATTGTCACTTAAATGTCTGCTACACTTCAAGTCTACACTTCTAACAAATATGTGATGTGCGCAAAGCGCGCATGCTCAGTGACATCAAAAACCCAAAGCCAAACTGCGCACACTCTGCCAATGAGAACATCACTGCCCCCTAATGTAGTGGATGTACAATTGCAATTAATTCTCGAACAGTAAAAAATATAACAAATAAAAAATAAATTTAAAAAAGGCATGTTCCCTGACGTCAAATACGCCCCCTTGATGGAGCCCACCTCGCCCCCAGAGGGGTGCGCCCCACTAATGGAGAAGTACTGCTTTATAGTGAGTTGAGAGCTACAATTTTGGCTAACTAAAGACAATGCTAGCAAATATGAGCTAAATAAACACCAGACCATGCCAGCTTTTATACATGACCTTACTCTGTAAAACTGCTCCAAGTTGTTATTTGCTCAAATATCATCACTCAACTGTATCTTTAGGATTTAAAGCTACAGACCTACAGTCATGATTGACCATCACCGTAACAAGACTGCAATCAAAGTGCAGCAGAGCAAAACGAGACACATACATCTTGTGCTGAAAAAAAAACAACATTAGCTCACATTTTTTTCTTCCTCAGACTTTGTCCGAAAGTCCGAAAGAAATTCATGATTCCTTAATTCTTGTGCGTGTGCGCTTGTGTGTGTGTGTGTGTGTGTGTGTGTGTGTGTGTGTGTGTGTGTGTGTGTGTGTGTGTGTGTGTGTGTTTGTGTGTGTGTTTCAGTTTAACCCACTTCCTCCATGGTAACAGCTGTCAAAACTTTGTTAGATTACTACGCAAAGTTGCAGCTTGCATTATCAGCCTAGTACCGGGGGGGGGGGGGTGAAGGGACAGGAAACGAGCAAGGGGGAGTCTGACGAAGACGCTCCCGAAGCTGCTAATTTAAGGTACACATTTCCTGGGGATTTGCTATTCCTGTATTAGCACAGATATCAAGTAATTATGTTTTACTTTGGATAAAGTTCAACATTTCAATTCCTATAAGCCATGTTTTGTTGAGAAAGAAAACTTCCCGAAATCTCCCCTTTGCCTGCTGAGGAGGGGAATGTTGAATTAATAATAGCGCTCCAGCGCAGGGGTAATTCCCCAGCCAGCATAGTAATACAATGTATGTCTGTGCGCTACATAAAAAGCCAAAGCTAAGTCATGCGTTTGATTTCACTGTGACTTTGTCTGACAGTGGGATCAAAAAAATCTTTGGAGACAGGCCGCCATGATGAGTTTACATGACAGGTCAATTTAACTCAACACAACTCAACTCAGCTATATTTATTGACCTTAAAACAGCTATTGCTGGATACAAAACGGTGTACAAGGAGCAAATATCCACACGTACGTTTGTCATCCTAAAGGTAACGTTTAGTCCCAATTTATAGTGTATATCAATCATAGTAATTGTTGGCTTTGGGTACCTGGGCATTCTGTGATATTAGTGGTATTGATTGACATATGCTGATTGCAGAATTGGGCAAATAATCGGAGCACCATGAATGAATAGTGTGTGTGTGTGTGTGTGTGTGTTTGTGTGTGGGTGCGTGTGTATGTGTGTGTGTGTGTGTGTGTACACAAAAGTATGATTACTTGACCCTTAACCCTGCTTGTATAAGGACAAGTGTAAATACTTCTGTTTACCTTTATTTTATCACATTTCAATCAAGGACAAATGACTCGCCAGGAAAATGCGGATGTAATTTAAAATCTCATTTTTTATTTCAGATTTTTTGTCTTGCCTTTGTTATACAAAGATGTTAAATAACTTAAATACATTCTTACCAGTCATTTGTGATCTGCTTATGTCTATGAGCTATACACATGAGGTAGAGGACAATAATTTAGGGTTCCCATAAGACATGACTGTTGATGTGCTGGTATCGGGGTGCGTGTTTGTAGACGGACTGCACAAACCCTCACAAAAAAAGTACTCGTAAAAATGACAGCGTTTTATATCAAGACTTTTCACGAAAATAGTAGATTATACAAAAACATCCAATCCATGTGGCGGTGGTGAACATGAATACACATTTGTTAGGTTTTTGTTAGTGCTTTGAAAAACAGAAGTTTGCATATGGATACATGCTTTTTGAAAACCAACCCAAAAACAAAAAAAGAAATACAAAATACAGGATCCAAAATCAGTGTAGTCATATTTACACTAAACACATGCTCATATGCATTTAAAAATAATTTATTTATTTATGTTTTTAACAAAATAGATTTTTTTTGTACATGGTCTTCTGCTAACTAAACAGTGAAGAGTTTTGGATTTTGAGAATGTGGTATGATGGTGATCAGCATTTTGCTGCATCATTCTCCTGGTATGCATTCTTTAAGCAAAGCCAAAAGAATGCACTCAGTGGGCATTTGGTATTCTTTAACTGGTTCACCTACCAAGACAAGTTGGTGTTTTCTCCTGAGCACATACCGAATGTGTGTGGCAAGTAGGCTAGGAGGCGTTTGCGCTGCATGGTTATTATGGTATGTTTATTTTCTTATCGAAATGCTTCAAATTCTCGACCAGGGCGTGATGGTTCAGTATCTATGATTAGAATCAATACAATGGTACCCTGACACTCCAATTCCTCAAACCAACATTTGGATGAAACCTATGAAGTTCACACAATCAATGCCATGCCAGACCGCATTGCATCATGCGTCAAAGTATATTTTTCGGTTTGCACTTCACATTTTTGTCGTGAGTGAGGGCTCTCCAGCGATTCTCAACAATTTGGGGGTAAACAAAGGACTTTAATTTAGAGTTTGTGCATCTAAAATGCCTCAGCCTCGAGTACTTAGGGTGAATTTTGGTAAGTTTCGATTTTCCGTTGTGTTTCCAAGCTAGGACTTCTTCTTGTAGGACTACAGCCTGTATTGTCAAACTTCTTGTGAAAACACAACTTTTATTTGGCTCACGTGTGATACATTTAAATGCATGTTTACTCTATTGTTTTATTCTATGACAATAAGTATGTACTTTCATGTACTTTTGTCTGGGCTAGCACTCTGGTTTCACCATGATTATCTCTCGGTTCTCGGCATCTCGGTTGGTATTTTTTGACATTATGTTTTTGTCTGCTGTGCAGGACTGACATCTACAATAATTCACCGCCGCAGCACACAAGGCTTACATTTTGTTTAAAAAAAAAAATGATTTAAAGTATTCAGTATCATGAACTTCAATTAATCTACTAATGCGTTTCTTGGTTTTGGTTTGGTCCTGCGTGTACAGGCTCATTTTCTCATGTGCTATCACTAGAGTAACAGGACAGGAGGTGAAAATATTTAGGGGATATCAAGGAACACTCCTAGACTTCTCATTGAATGCGTGTCAATGCTGCACATGCTGTAGCGTCTGCATGACTGATTTACAACTATCTCCAAGAATATCTGTTTTACGCTTGTTTGCAATTTTCAAGTGTTAATAAACAACTGTTGCTCAAAACATCCTTGCAGATTCACGGACAGTGTCAGTACTCTCCAAAGCAGTCTCTCAAAGCCGCGAATGCAAGGGAAATATTGTGCCGTTGGTGTCTAGGCTGGAAATGTGTTGATGAGTGTTCATACTGTGCATTGCATACTTCTCTGATTTATATCCACTTTTGAAAAATCAACTAGGATTTGAAAAAAATGGAATTGAAAAAAAAATGATGTCTTATGTAGGTAGAAGAAGAAATTATTATATTGGAATTTTGCTGCAGTGAGATCTCATGTAAGTGGTGATGTGCATCTATTTGCACTGTCAGACAAGACGCAGCATTGTGTACTATATGGTTTCAGATTACTTTGTTAGCTTCTCATGCTAGCCATCATGGCTAGCTGCCACAAGGTTTTCACAAAAGATGAGATGTTAAGGTTACATTTTAAATGTATTCTATTGGACAAGGAACAGTGACTAAAGTTGTGGATTACTATGTTCGTTACTTATGCTTGATGCTTATTTGATGAAAAAGCGGAGTTTGTCACATGTATTTTTCTATTTTTTATTTATTTAATGTTGCCCATGTGGCATTTGTCAAGGATTAGGGAATGCTTCACTGTATTCTCTTGTTTGTGGGGGGAGTGTTTACTGATGTTTTTCTGATTCTAACATTTTAGTATTCAACCTGTTAACTGTATGACCATTGATAATCTTTACATGACTTCATGTTTTTTTTTTTTTTTTTTGGGGAGAAAACTGTGGGGGTACCACTGAAGCTCATTTCTTGCAAAAACTTGAACATGTGCCTTTTAACCACAGGAAAAGAAACAAATATATTGCATCCATAAATATAGATTTAAAATAGTACTATCATACAAAGCTGGCTCCCCTACCCCTTCACCCCCTCACTCAGTAGTCACAAACAAGTCAAACACAAGGTCCGATATACTGTATGTTTTATAAATGATTATCAGAACCTAATTGCAGATGATACAGAAGCCTTTATCTTTACTGTCTTTCATACGAGGATCAGATAAATGGGCTGATTATGATAATGAGGAATAAGGCTCAACAATATTAGTATGCTGTTTATGTCCATCCAGTTCTCTAGTAAGGCCACTGTCGTCATGGTCGATTGTTCCACAAACAATCCAAGTGGTCTGATTTATTCCCTGAACGTTGTTTGGATGAAGGCAGAGGGACGTACTATATTTGTATTCCTCTTTTGCATCTGCCCGTCAGTCACAATACTGGGTACACTTGTGCCAATCCCACCCAGGGAAATGGAAATAGAATGTTTTCCCCAAACTCTTCTCACGTAGAATTATCCAAAACATTTAGCCTAACCATAAATTATGGATTTATTTAACATTATTTATGACTGCAGTTGGTGCTGTAGAACGTCACTGCGTCAGACCCTCGTTTTTAATGTCATGTTGTGTAATAAAGTAAAGCGGCGTTTCCTGTGTGTATACATTAACACACAACAAATTCAGAATCATCATAAAAATCTTATTGACATGTCCTGTAACTGGGCATTTGCCCGCAGATCAAGGGAGGAAAAATGACTCTTCATACAAACCACACATTAGGGTCATCACTCAGGAAAATAACTTAAAAACGTCTGATATTCAGGCCTTTTCTCACATTGATAAAAATTCACCTCAAGGATTAAAGCATGACGCAACCGCCATGATGGTTATTATTGTGAGTCATTATCTTTGAAAAGCCACAATTGTGGATACAGTTCCTTAATTGTGTCTTTCGTTGTCGCACAGGTGTTTCTAAGAAAGTGTCCAGTTATGTTTAGATTGCAGCTGACAGCTGCAATTGATCTTTTACATTAAAAAAAAGTTTGGATTTGTTTTCCCCACTACATGAAGGAAACGTTCATACTTAAGGTTTCCAAAAGGCGGGAACGTTCGCACAAACAGCAAAGCGTCTGTGCAATTAGTGGTTTCTTTTACCATAAACTTAGATTAGTGGCTTGTATAATAAACCCTTTTATAAAGTTATATACATGCGTATGCAAACACACGATGTGTGCGCGTGTAGATATGTGCGTGTAGAGTAAAATTCTTACACCCTGTCTGTTTTCTTTTGTTGGAAGTCATTGATGCATCCCCGTCACCAGATACAAACACACATGCGTCGTCGTCTTACTCCTTCCTCCAGTCTCTTGACTATGCTTGCACGTGAAACAGCTTGTTGAATAAGAAGGGTCTGATCAAGGCTTGAGATGTTCACCCAGTTGTCTGAGAGAAATGATGTCTTTGAATGAAAAATAAAAAAATAAAATCCCTCAAAGTGCTTATCAGTGTCATCACTCCTGTGATGGGGTTCACCCCTTACAGGTGTATACCTCCTCCCTCTGCGTGCACTGCTTGCATTCCACATAGCAGCACCAGCGTACTTGGCACTGGCAAGGGCGCGTCACCTCCCGGCTCTGCGTGTTGTGGCCCCGCCCGCAGCAGATTGCGTCACAGTTCTTGTCCTTGTAGCACTTGCGGGCGGCCGTGCCCGACGAGTACTTGCTGGGCCTGCAAAAGCTTGGCGAGTCCTCGATGTGCAGCAGGTTCATGGTGCGGGGGATCTGCTCGTTAAGCTGCAGGAGCGGAGGCGGCTGCTGCTGCAGCTGCGGTTGGCTTCGGCCTGAGGGGGAGATGTCACCCTCCCCCGTGGCCTCGTTGGTAGAGCTCCCCACTTTAACTGAGGTCTCGTAGCGCTGCTTGAGCTGTTTGCCGACCTCATGGAAGGGCTTTAGCTGCCTCCAACAGGTCCGGATGGTGCAGGACCCAGAGACGCCGTGGCATTTGCATGTCGTCTCCACACCAGCCTTGATGACCTGTGCATCAGAAATAGTGCAGTTACATCCTGCGCAATTTATCTGGCTGCCACAGAAATCATTGAATTGTAGATATCTGTGCTTTATCACAATCATTTTTTCCGATGTGGTTCCCCCGAGAGTGTGAATGTTTTAACTGTCTTCACGGACACTTGGTTGTTGCCCACAATTCTGGGCTCAACCTGTGGTCATCACAGTAATGAAAGTCATGCTCGCCATTCGGCCCAAAAATATATGGTGACGGGTATCGCGACTGACTGGCATCAGACGGGACTGACCCTTAAAAAAAGCTGATGAGAGCGGAACAAGAAATAAGGGTTGTAAAAACACATTGTCGGGGTATTTTGATCTGTTGGATTTGATTTAAATGCACCACCCTGGCCATCTCTCCTTTGACTCGAATGCGATTGGTTCCAGATTACTGAAAAGGATAAGCACGAAAAAAAAAGAAAAAGAGTTGTCATGAGTGGGTCAACAGGTGTGGTTGAGGAAAATGAAGTGCATCTTTTTGGGTCTCTGAGTTCAAACGCGTGGTATTTTAATCAAATTCACTGCCCATTATTATGATGACAAACACTATTAAAGCCGAGGTACAAGCTGAACTTTCACGTTGTGATCATTCCATCACCATGACAAAAATGTTCTCTTCTATCAAAGTAAAATGGTCACAAGTTAAACAACAAGAAAAAAAGTGTAGCCTTCCCATCCTCGCACCCCAGCCCAAAAAAAAAGCCAGACCTCAAGCCGTCAAAAGAAATCAGTGTCCGCGAATCAACGACAATAACACATTGCCTCAGACTAGGGGATTTTGGATAGCACCTCAATTTCTCCTCTGTGACTGCAAAAGAGATCAGGAAGCGCACATTTATCACGGCAACAGGTCGAGAAAATGCGATTGGTCAGCTTTTTTTGGGAGGGGGGAGAGCACATTCCATGATGTCCTCTTGCAAATAGATCCTCAAACTTGGCAAAAAAAGAGTGAATGTTTAATCGTATATAGAATCTCCCCCTGGGATAACATTTGGGGAGGCGAGCTACAAAGGAAGTCCTTAAATAGGATGTCTGGCCCACCTGTGTGGCGGCACAGTCTAGCTTTTTTCATGCTCATTTGCAGAAAGTAAAACGTTTCATTCCCTTAGTTTGCTTTGGCTCCAATGAGTCCAACTGTCCTTGTATTTTACAACCCAAACTGACAACTTTTTTTCATCTCAGCTGCGTATTTGTACACGGTACATCTGATAAGAAAAAACACAGACAAATGAGGCCTTCGAAAGGGTGAACACATTACGATCTGTTTTGAATCAGAGTTCAGCTGATGGTTTCGCTTAGTTTGCTTCAAAAACATTCTTGTATATATGCTTATATATATATATATATATATATATATATATATATATTTATATTTATATATTTATACTACTTTCATTCCTTTCATCACTTTGCTGCTGTGAAATGTAAATTTCTCCACTGTGAGACTAATAAAGGCATATCCAATCCAATCCGATATATATATATATATATATATATATATATATATATATATATATATATATATATATATATATATATATATATATATATATATATATATATATATATATATATATATATATATATATATATTAACTGTATATATATAATGTTTTAACTGTCTTTAACTGTCTATATATACAGTAAAGTCTCGTTATATCGATATCGGATATATCGATAGTCCCGGTTATATCGATACTATTTCTATGCACGCAGTGACATCAGTGACGTGCAGTCAGGGGAGGCAGGTGAGGCATCATGTCATCCTGTCATCATGGAAACCTGTCACGGAAATATCAAATGAAAAAATAAATTAAACTGTTATATGTATTTAGTGATTTGTAATTTAAAGTTCTTGTCCATTGAACTTCACCGTTTTTGGATTTTCTTCAAAATCGCTGAATCTTCACATTTACTGTTCAAATACTAAGTAGAGACGAGCGGTGAGGCAGCAGCCGGCTGAGCCTCACCATGGATTGTGCAATGACTATGCTAACTCTGCTGGCTTGCTCTGCAGTGACACCACATTGCCGCTGTCCCTCTGCATATCGCTATTAAAGCGTTCAAACACGTTTAGTATATGAACTAAATTTCTACAGTTTAGCTGGTGTATATAATGTACAGTCACTGTACATTATAAACACTGTACTACAGTGTTTATTTTATTTTATTTTTGTCAAAACTGTGCGTAGGTGAGGCACACAGTTCTCCCGCCTCATGACAGGGGGCGCTTGTGATTCCAGAGATACTTGCGACTCCACGGCTGCAGAATAATAGAATTAGAGACAGAAAGCTACAGTAAACAGTTAGCAAGTAAAGTGCAACCCTGCCATCATTTTTTCGTGTTGCTTGGCCTCATTTTCAGAATGGAGGATTACATATCTAAATTGAAAGAATTTTCTAAACTGGACTTTCAATTGAAGCAGCAGATAATAATTAAAGGAATACCAACACCGGAGCTAAAAGGTTTGCTTCAGACAACGGGACACAATACTCGCTCTTTTCAGGCGGACTGGTACACACGAAAAGGCTGGCTGTGTGGATGTCCAGCAAGAAACCGCCTTTTCTGCTTTTCCTGCCTTCTGTTCTCAACTTATGACAATGTCTGGACTCAAATGGGATATTGTGACCAAAAAAATTTACAACGGAGCCTCATCAAACTTGAGCGGTCCACCGCGCACATCCAAAGTCAAATCGCGCTAAAAACTTTCGGGCTGTCCACGATCGACTTGGCTTTGGATGAACAGCGAAGACTCAACATCAGCATCCACAATGCTAAGGTAAAGGAGAACCGGGATATTTTAAAAGATCTCATCAATGCCACTTGCTTCCTTGCCAAAGAACAGCTGGCATTTCGTGGAAATGATGAAAGTAAAGGCAACTATGTTGAACTATTACATGCTTTCGCTGAGAAAGATGACAGGCTAGCGAGTCATTTTGGGACATCAAACTGTGTTTTCTGGCCTGTCAAACAGAATATAGAACGATTTAATTGAAGCAGTTGGTGATGTCATTAGAAATGACATTAAAAAGGAGATCGGTGCAGCCCCATTTGTTGCTGTAGAAGATTGTCATTCTCAGCACTGAAAAGACTGAAACATACAGTTGCAACAGGACTGGTCAAGGACGACTTTCTTCACTAGCAGTGATCTCCATTGA
Source organism: Hippocampus bargibanti (assembly GCF_051943395.1). NCBI lineage: Eukaryota > Metazoa > Chordata > Actinopteri > Syngnathiformes > Syngnathidae > Hippocampus > Hippocampus bargibanti. The sequence continues at coordinate 20,475,384 of NC_142744.1, read as the reverse complement.
GACAGAGAGACTTTTTAAACTGAAGAAAGATAAGGAAGGCTTCTACAAAGAAGTTATCGATGGCTTTCTTCAGAAGGAGCGGCGCATGGACTAAAGGTAACACGATAAAAACGTTTTTTTTAATTATTTTTTTCGATGCTACTGTTTGTATATATAAAGAATGCTGACATGACATTTTAAACAAAACACGTTAACTGTTGCCAATCAAATGGTGAATACGCTACTCTGTAGAGGTCATGTTTGTAAATCTGACTATGATGATGTCAGTGCCTCACCAGCCATGAACCTCACCGCACGTCACTGATATATATATATATATATATATATATATATATATATATATATATATATATATATATATATATATATATATATATATATATATATATATATATATATATATATATAAAGAAACTCCTCGTCTCACCCCCATGGGTGGTGTCTGTCTTTTAGCTCGGGTCCTCTACCAAAGGCCAGGAAGCTTGAGGTTTCTGCGCAGTATCTGTGCGCATTTCTGGGCCGAGATATCCGATGTTGTTCCCGGGATCTGTTGCAACCACTCCAGTTTGGGAGTCACTGCCCGAGTGCTCCGACCACCACAGGCACAACTGTCACCTTTACCTTCCAGGCTCTCTCCAGCTCCTCTCTGAGACCTTGGTATTTCTCGATTTCTCATGTCCCTTCTTTCTAATGTTTCCATCACTCGGGACCGCGACATCCACGACAACGGCTTTCCTTTGCCCTTTGTCTATGACCACAATATACAGTAAAGTCTCGTTATATCGATATTCAAGGGAGTCCGAAAAAATATCGATATAACCGGGACTATCGATATATCCGATATCGATATAACGAGACTTTACTGTATATAAATATATATAAATATTTATAATCTTTATAATCTTATAATAATCTTATAATATTTTTAAATATGCTTTATATATATATATATATATATATATATATATATATATATATATATATATATATATATATATATATATATATATATATATATATACGTCTGTGTAAGCTCTCAGTCGTACAGGAGTGGTCCATCGATGAGAATGTTTCTTCAGCCGTCATCTGTTCAAATATGAAGGTTTCGGACGTTTCGCCTCCTATCCAAGAGGCTTTGTCAGCGAACTAAAGTCTGACTGGTCGTATCGGCCCTATTTATATATCCCTAATGTCCAGACATGCTGGCGCCGGACACAGCTATGATAGGTCCCTACTCTCAGGTTGGGGGGGCAGAGGACCCCTCCCTGTGGCCCCACTGATTGTTCCTACATTCCTGACTAACGACTGGCCTATTACCCCCACTCCCACCGGTATCACCTCATCAGCATAACGACCCTCATCAGCATTGCGAAAGTTGCCTAACCTGTTTTGCCTAAGCAGGCTATTGTATGAACGATCCAAATTGAACCTCACCCCACCAGACCGGTTTAATGAAGGATTTTGTTGTTTTATAAGAATCGCTTCTTTTACCCCCCTTTCAAACCATCTATGTTCTTTCGCTAAGATTTTAACCTCATTGTCGTCAAATGAATGGTTGCTAGCTTTTAGGTGCAAATGTACTGCCGATTGAGGTCCTTTTATATTATCCCTGCGATGTTGATAAAGTATTTTTTGAGAATTTGTTGAGTCTCCCCAATGTACTGCTCTTTACAATTTTCATTCTTGCAATGTATGGAATAAACTACATTACTTTGTTTTTCATTTGGTAGCCTATCTTTTGGATACACTAATTTTTGCCTTAACGTGTTTATCGGTTTGAAATAAGTGGGAATTTTATGTTGCCAAAGGACTCTTTGTAATTTTTCAGAAACTCCTGCAATGTAAGGTACTGCTACTCCTCTCCTTTTTGTATCTTGAGATTTATTGGTTTCATTCCGTATTCTTTCTTTCGGACATTTGTTGAATGACCACTGAGGGTCCCCACAGTTAGTGAGTGCTCTCCTGATATGTTTTGACTCCTTTTCTCTACCTTCAGTGCTAGTTGGTATTAGTTTAGCCCTATGCTGGAGGGTTCTGATAACTCCTAATTTGTGTTGTAAAGGGTGGTTAGAGTCAAACAGTAAGTATTGGTCAGTGTGCGTAGCCTTCCTAAAGACTTCTGTTTTTAGCGCTCTGTCCTCTTTTATAATTACTTTACAATCCAAGAAGGCTAGTTGGTTCTCTTGAATGTCCTCACAAGTAAATTTAATGTTGAAGTCTACAGAGTTGAGATGATCTGTGAAGGATTGAATTTCTTGTTTCTTAATTATGACAAAAGTATCGTCCACATATCTAAACCAGTGTATAGGTTTTGTCCCTGGGAAGGATGTGAGGGCCTGTTTCTCCATCTCTTCCATGTAAAGATTAGCCACTATGGGTGAAACTGGTGGGCCCATAGCACAACCATGAATTTGTTTTCTAAATTTTTTTCCGAAATTGAAAATATGTAGTATTAAGGCAGATTTCTAATAATTGGCAGATGTGATCCGGTTTAAGTTTGGTTCTTTCATGCAGAGAGACATCCGCAAGCAGCCTCATCCTCACCACTGAGACTGCTGCTGGGGTTGGGACAGATGTAAAGAGAGAAGTCACATCGTATGATGCCAAAGTTTCCTCAGGTTCCAATATGAGGTCTTTGATCCTCTCTACAAACCCTGTGGTGTTCTCTACGTGATATTCTGTGTTACCAACCAACGGAGCTAAAATAGTTTTTAAATATTTGGCTACATTGTATGTGGAGGAGTCAATGCTACAAACAATGGGTCTGAGGGTGAACCCTTCTTTATGTATTTTTGGCAGGCCATAGATACATGGCGTGGCCTCTCCCGTGTGTGTATATATATATAAAGTCTCGTTATATCGATAGTAACGCTTATTACGATATTTCTATGAACGCAAGGAGAAAATTACATGCGCGCAGGGTCGGATATATCGATAGTCCAGGTTATATCGATATTTTTTCGGACTCCCGAGATATAACGAGACTTATACTGTATATATATATATATATATATATATATATATATATATATATATATATATATATATATATATATATATATATATATATATATATATATATATATATATATAAAGTCTCGTTATATCGATAGTAACGCTTATTACGATATTTCTATGAACGCAAGGAGAAAATTACATGCGCGCAGGGTCGGATATATCGATAGTCCAGGTTATATCGATATTTTTTCGGACTCCCGAGATATAACGAGACTTTACTGTATATATATATATATATATATATATATATATATATATATATATATATATATATATATATATATATATATATATGTATGTATGTGTGTGCGCGTGCGTGTGCGTGTGTGTGTGTGTGTGTGTGTGTGTGTGTGTGTGTGTGTGTGTGCGTGTGCGTGTGTGTGTTTGTGGAAAGCTGTTGGAAAACTGTTCACCCTTTTCGAGGTGTGCCTACATTTAGTATGCTCAAACAAAACAATTTAGATCGAGATGGGTCCAAACGATGACAGGATTGGGATATTTTGCCTGAGTAGTTTGCACTCCATAACCTAATTCAGTCATCAAATGTGACTGCAAACACTTACCTTGAGGCCCACATTGGTGTTGTGCATATCCACGTGTGCACGTAGGTCCTTGTTGGAGCGCTTGCCCAGGAAATCCTTGACAAACTTGTTGGCGTATTTCAGGTTGTCGCCGCAGCCTCCCCACTGCCACGCTTTGCGATTCTCCAGGTCGGGCGCCTCATCACACGTGCAGCGCTCCATGCGACCTGCGCTGCACGCTTTGGCCATGGCGTGTGTCAAACCCGCCGATGAAATGGCATACAGGAAAGCGGTCTCCTTGAATCCTTGGGAAAGAAAATTGTTTGAGTACGAACCCCCAATTTCTTTCTGTAAACAACAAAAAAAAATGCCCATAATAGTCACACGATTCAACGACTAACATTGAAAATGTTCAAAATCAACTGAAGAAAATAACAACTGAGTCTTTGAAAAAAAGTTTGAATTAAAATTTGCCTTGCCTTAATTTAACTCAGGAAACATGGTTTAATTTAATGAGATATTATTCCCGACTTAGTAGGTGCTTTTGTTTTGGGTAGAACTACAATCAAATGATCTCGACCATAAAATTGAAAAAAAAAAAAAAATACTGCGAGACTACCGGTTTTTAAAGCTCATAGGACAAGTAAGTTAGGCCTTTTGACGGAGGTAGGTTTGATGCACAAGCGTATGGCATGTATAAACTACAATGTCACTCTATTTGACCTAAATTTTCACATCTAAATAAGGTGCAATTTGGAAAGAAATATTGTCAAAAATTTCTGTTACTCAGTCCTTTGACGATTTCTCTACAATTGAGAGTGTACATTACTAAGTTGGTTATTGTGTAAAATTTCAAATCAAACACACTTAAATTCAGCCAAATTGAAATCTACACCGGACAACATAGTGAGCCTCTGAGTGGTTCACAGATCTGCTTAACAGTTCAGTGGTTCTAAGTTTGAATCTTGGCTCCAACCCCACCTTCTTTATAGAGTTTGCATGTCCTCTCTATGCTTGCATGTGTGTCTCTCTGTGGTACGGCTTCCAACTAGAGTTGAAAAGCATGTATATTAGGTACATTGAAGATTTTGCTTTGTGCAAACGTCGAAATGTCAGCGTCTGTCTCAGTGTTCCTTCTGATTGGTTGATGACGTGTCTGGATTGTACCCTGCCTCCCATCCAAAAGTCACCTGGGCCCTCATTAGTACAAACATGACTGTATAAATAAAAACAAAAACAAAAAACAAAAAACAAAAAAGCTGATGGCTTGAAAGAACCTATCCCATACCTCTCTTTAGCATATTGGCTCTGTGACGCCCTTCTAAGGTGCAATTCCACCTCTCAAATCGGAACTGATACTGGCATTCCAGGGCGCTCATGGTGATGGCCTCTCGCAAGGTCTCGGCCACGCCTGGGTCACGTCTGCACATCCTGCGTTGCTTCTTTTCCAGTTTGAGCCGGTCGCACAGCTTGTAGTGGGCCCGGCCCACGCTCTCTTCTGGTAGGGAGTTCAGTGGCAGGATGGACAGCGGTTCATTACCTGTCAGACTAAAACACACAAAAATAAGCAAATGAACAAGAATGCAAGCTGTCAATACTGGTTTTGGCTGAAGAAAACTGGTGAGGTACCAATCAGTGAGGTACGCTTCCATACCAGAAACACCTCATGAGGTTCTTATGGTCTTTGATGCTTTTTACAATTCCAAATTCCCTTCCGAAGTTCGCTCAGACAACATGAATCACTGGAGGCTAAATATCAAAGTTTATCATAGAAATAAAAGAGTAACTATCCTGCATCAGCGGAATTGCTTGGATTGTTTTTTTTTCCTGGACGTGCACCCCTTATTGCCCAGTACTTGTTTGACAGATTATTTGCAACACAATTCTTTTTCTTCTTTTCCTTTCAGCTTTTCCCTTCAAGGGGTCGCCACAGCGAATCAGTGTCCTCCATCTTCAGAGGTTTGATTCACATATTTGTTTTGGCCAAGCTTTTACGTCGGATGCCCTTCCTGACACAAACCTCTGTATTTATCCGGGCTTGGGACCGGCACAATAAGACACTGGCTTGTGTCCCTTTGTGGCTACAGAACAAGCAACTCTATGAAATTAATAAAGATGAAGATGCTCAGTAAAAGGCTCCCAAACACAAAATGGTCATCGGCACACCAACATTCAAAAAAGCAAAACGATACTCACCATTTGATGACAATGCAATTTGTGAACTACATACACTGTCGGCACTCTTACTTGCCTATTAAAACAAACAGTCTATTGCGAAACTAGTTTTATTAATCTCGTGCACTAGGAATTGTCGCGGCTTCTTATTTACATCACGACAGATGGAAGAGCGGGTTGGTGAATGTAAGGCAGACAAATTGCACCAAAGTTGTTGTGGAACTCCCCGGACTAAGAACAAATACAGGGAAATGTCATTCTCATACGAAGTCCTAGATGGCGCCCGAGTAGGCAGCCGTCAGCAAGTGATCACACGAGCCTTGCTTTTTTGTGGTTTTTAAGTTGTGTTTGTGTTTTCTGTTGTCACTTTAAGTTGTTATGCGTCATGTAGAATGGATACGGATTATTTTTCAGCATTTTTGGCCACGACATCTGTGGTGTGTTGAATAACGAAGCAGACGCACAAGTTTTCCTTGTTATATATTTGACCGAGGGCTTCTAGTATCACCAACATGAGGAAGTGTGTCAAACATTTTCACACATCGGCAATTAATGGCAAATGCCAGGTACGGGAAGCCCGTGCATGCAAACAACAACTTTAATGGCCAATCCACCAATCAACCAACATCAATCAAGGAGGATACTGCTGAGCGGTTGCGCCTTTTCGGCAGCACAAATATGCCACCACTGTTTTTGATTTGGGGGGAATGTCTGTGCCATTTGACTGTCATCGCTGGACAGCTCTGGGGCCATTGTGCTATTTTGCGCCTGTAATGGGCAGCATTTTCACAACCCCGCTTTGTTCAGCGGAAACGTCAGTGCTGTTGGGCAGTCTGCGGCTGGATGGATGCATGGTTTGAGGAGACCACGATGAGACTAAAGGAGCGTCAGCGCAGAGCGCCGATATGTATGTGCAACTGTCGCAGCTTGGAATTGGAGGACATGTGAAACAGTCGCTTTTCATCAATGGATGGTACAGATTTGTGTTTGCTTTCAAGATTCAGCTTGTAGCAGCCGTGCACATTTCATCATGACGTCCCTGATCTACTGGTGAAAAGGAAGCTTTGATCCTCTCCTCTTTCATCGAGAACTGCTTCATTTCACAAAGAGGGTACAGAAAGTGCTGAAGAATGAATGACAGTGTCTTTGTGTTGTTATATTATTTGTTATTTAGGTGTTTTTGTTTTTGTTTTTTTAATTTAAGACGGCGCCGTGAGAGTGGCTGCCTTTCCAGGCGCTCCTGTATTTTGTTTTTCTACTTCTTTATTTCCTTTCCTCTTCCTTTCATAACTTTGCTGATGTGAAATGTCTCCACTGCAAGACGAAGAGAGGCTAATGCAATCCAAGTAATACTTCGGCATGAAACGCTTAACATCATACAGAAATTGGATTGGATTGGATTGGATTGGATTGGATTGGATTGGATTTGCCTTTATTACTCTCACAGTGGAGAAATTTACATTTCACAGCAGCAAAGTGATGAAAGGAATGAAAGTAGAAAAACAAAATACATGAGCTGCTGGAAAGGCAACCACTCTCTAAAGTCAAAAGAACAAAAAATAACTAAATAACAAATAATATGACAGCACAAAGACAATATGACAAAACAAAGACACAGAGAGTCATTCATTCTTCAGGACTTCCTATACCCTCTTTGTGATGACATAAAGCAGCATTACTACAGCCTTGAATATATTTTAATAAAAAGAAAAAGAAAATGAATAAAAACAGTGATAGCTGCTGTTTGGGTTCGCAACTAAATTGAGATGGGCATGATCCATACCAGAAAAGATAGCTCTAGTTACTAACGTCTCATCATACTAAATGTTCAAGCTACTAGATGTCTCAAGAGGAAACATTGCCTATTGGTATGAAAGAAATTTCATGATATGAACGGTAAACATACACAAAGGCCTTCTGCTCGTAGCTCAGTTTCCTGAACGCAATACGGTTAGAGCCAATCTAATTGTCACTTGAATTTGCTACATTTTTGATGCATTTGATTTTAAGCTTTAGGAAGAATGTCTGAATTTTGGGGGCTTGGAACGAATTAGGGCAATTAAATGGAAAACGCATCTCTCCTTACAAAATTGTCTAGAAAAGAAGTTTCTTGCAGAACCAATTATTTTTTATCAGGAGAGGCCACACTGTAGTTCAAGTCCCTGCTGAAACAATGGCAAACTGAAATAATTTTAATTACAAATGCATTTTCCCATGTCGGAGTGAATATGAGCAGTCATTTAGTTGTCGGAAGTGGATTAAGCACCAAAGGAGTTTTGAAGATGCACACATTATGGATATATCAGAGTCTCCAGGAACACTCTTCCTCACTAGAGAGACACGTAACATGTGAGCATTTTAAATACTGTGAGAATAACTCACTTAAATTCTTGTGGGTGATTGTTGATGTCCAGTGCTGCTCTTTTGGTGCACAAGGAGGTTCATGTGGGTTTGGTAAAGCAATCGCGTCTACTGTATGTATTGAGTTAACTGCACTTAGTACCAGTTTATTTCACGAGGAACGATACCTGAGGCATCTATGAGCTGGAGCCATTCAAATTTGAATATTATTTGACCCCTTAGCTGTGTTTATTTGTTACATTGTTTATTTGGCCAGTGTGACTCGCTTTGTGTTTAATCTTCCAAAATTAGATTTATATCTACTATCGCTTGCATTTTATAAAATAGTTTTGAAAGCCAAAAAAATCTGTGGAAATGAATGTGTGTGTGGGAAAAGAAACACATGAAGCAATCTGCGTTAAATATAAACAACTGCTCTGTTGACGTCCATATATTTCTGGATGCTACCAAGAAGAAAAGGAATTGATGGACAGGCATTCAAAACAACGACAAGCAAGCAATGCGATGGTGAGCATGAGTGAATATGCAATGAAGTGATTGTGATGGTGGATGGGGGTCATTCACAGCTGTGTTGTACTGATTTAAGCAGGGCCATACCACAGGATTTACACTCGCATTATAGAATCCCCATTCACAGTACTCTGCATCTTTTGCACTGCAGCTGCACACAGAACATGTGGCGCACTCGCACTCCTCTCCTCAGTTTATTTAAGGGAAGCGTATACAAAAACAAACAAGCGGGGGCCCCACCGCAGAGCTGGCAGGCCCCCGAAGACCAGAGTCCTGAGGTCGCTGGAGCACAGCGTCGCTTGCGTAAACACGCACGCGAGGGGACACGACAGTCGCCCTGTGACCATTTCGGTCATGGCGACTGACAGCATTGGCAGTCAAGCTGCTCATTATGTCTAATCTCTGGCAACCTTTGCACCCTTCGAGTGAAACCAAAGAATAAATGGATTTACAGAGAGTCACCAAGGCACACGTGTTGGGACTAAGTGCCACTGCGGGAGGTTTTATGCTTCATTTACGCTGCATTGAATCAAACAGCATATTACAGTAAGTCTCATATTGTCTTTAACCTTACTGATTGATCAATGACAAGTAATGCAGACTAAAGTCTGCATGATAATAACTGCATGGTTACGGCGCAGTCTGCGGTGGCAAACAATACATTTTGATAGAGCATTTTTGGCTTTGTGAAGTTTTGAGGTCACTGTAACACTGACTTGACTACTTTGCGAACGTAGGTTAGTGATAGACTACAGTATATTCGTATATTCAAGTTATGTCACCGTCATGTGAATGGAATTCTGTCATAAATGAGAACCAAAGTTTGACACACAATAGGAGAATACTGTAGAGAGAAAGAGAAATACAGAGAGAAAATACAACCAAGGAAAAACAACACATTAGTCCAATGTGTCATGATCTGGTTGGCGACCAAGGGGTGGCGCTGTCGGCCCCGCCTGCACCTGCACAGGTGCTGGTCGTCCCGAGCCTTGGCGAACTGCCACGTTCGGATTGGCGACCACCGGGTAGCGCTGTCAGCCTGCCTGTTGCCTCGGAGGTGCTGGTCGTTACAATTAGTGACACTTGAAAGGACTCCGGGCACGTCCATCCGGTGTTGGGTCATTGATTTTTGTATGCAATTGTATGCACTGTGTATGGATTGTATGCTGTGCATGTGTTTGTTTAATCTAGGCAGACTTCTACTCTTGGTCTTTATTTTGATACTTTGTATTTTTCTGTTAGAAAGATTTTGATATTTTAGATTTTGTTCCTGTTGACTGATTTTAATACAAGTTCTCAAATACAACCTGTTCCTCCCTCCTGCCTGCTTTTTGGGATCCGCATCTGCCATCACCACCTTGCAAAATGTGACAGAATGAACCGACCAACCATCGGTTGTACCGCAGGTACAACGGACCGGTCTCAGTTCCACCCTGTGCCTGGCAGTGCAACGTCCACTTTAGCCCACGCCTCGTCGAGTTTGAATTGTGTCACTCGACAAGCCGTAACGTCCACGTCAACGTGCGGCCGAGACCTCCTTCCAGGTGGCCGTCCACGGTGACACTGGGTGTCTGGCAGTGCACGCCCACGTCCAGCCACGGTGTCGTCGTGCATGTGGAATTGAGTCGCATCCACGACGAGCCGTGCAACGTCCGCGTCAACGTCAGTCCGAGACCCCACTCACCGCTGGATCCCGGAGCGGCTCAGGACTGGTTCCGTTTCCCCGGTTCCGGGCAGTTCACGCCCACGTCGGCGTCCGGCCGAGACCTGGTCCCATATGGCCGTCCGGGGTGCCACTGCGCGCCCGGCAGTTCGATGTCTGCGTTGAGCCATGCGCCCACGTCCACGTCAAGTCGAGTCCCGTTCCCATCGGGCCGCCGCCCATCGTATGCTGGAGAGGCAGCGGTTGCCGTCTCCACCATTGTTCCCTGGCGAGTGGACCTCGAGGGAGACTGTTGGGACTTCTGGAAGCAGTCCCTTGAAGGGGGGGTACTGTCATGATCTGGTTGGTGACCAATGGGTGGCGCTGTCGGCCCTGCGTGCACCTGCACAGGTGCTGGTCGTCCTGAGCCTTGGCGGACTGCCACGTTCGGATTGGCGACCACCTCGTAGCGCTGTCAGCCTGCCTGCTGCCTCGCAGGTGCTGGTCGTTACAGTGACACTTAAAATGATTCCCGACACGACCATCCGGTGTCGGGTCATTGTTTGTTGTAAGCAATTGTATGCACTGCAATGCAATGTATTAACAGGTGCCAGTAGTGTGATGGCAAGATGGAAAGAGTACTTTGAAGAATTGATGAATGAGGAAAATGAGAAGGAACAAAGAGTAGAAGACGTGACTGTTGTGGACCAAGACGTAGCAAGCATTGGCAAGGATGAAGTGAGGAGGGCGCTGAAGAGGATGAAGGGGGGAAAGGCACTCGGGCCTGATGATTTACCAATCGAGGTATGAAAGTGTCTTGGAGAGGTGGCGGTGGTGTTCCTGACTGGGTTATTCAACAAGATCTTAGATGGTGAACAGATGCCTGAAGAATGGAGACAAAGTGTACTCGTGCCTATTTTTAAGAACAAAGGAGATGTGCAGAGTTGTACTAACTACAGAGGAATTAAGTTGATGAGCCATACAATGAAACTCTGAGAAAGAGTAGTTGAAGCAAGACTAACAGCAGAAGTGAACATTTGTGAGCAGCAGTATGGCTTCATGCCAAAAAAAGAGTACGACAGATGCAGTGTTTGCTTTAAGAATGCCGATAGAGAAGTACAGAGAAGGTCAGAGGGAATTCCATTGTGTCTTTGTAGATCTGGAGAAAGCGTATGACAGGGTGCCCAGAGAAGAGCTGTGGCATTGCATGAGGAAGTCTGGAGTGACGGAAAAGTATGTCAGAGCGGTGCAAGACATGTATCATGACTGTAAGACAGTTGTGAGGTGCGCTGTCGGTATGACTGAGGAATTCAAGTTGGAGGTGGGACTCCACCAGGGGTCAGCTCTGAGCCCCTTCTTGTTTGCTATGGTGATGGACAGGCTGACAGACGATGTTAGACAAGAATCTCCTTGGACCATTATGTTTGCAGATGACATTGTGATCTGTAGCGAGAACAAGGAACAGGTGGCGGAGAAGCTAGAGATGTGGAGATATGCCCTGGAAAGGAGAGGAATGAAGATCAGTCGCAGCAAGACGGAATATATGTGTGTGAATGAGAGGGATCCAAGTGCAAGAGTGATGCTACAGGGGGAAGAGATAAAGAAGGTGGAGGATTTTAAGTACTTGGGGTCAACTGTCCAGAGCAATGGAGAGTGTGGAAAAGAGGTGAAGAAGCGTGTCCAGGCAGGCTGGAGTGGCTGGAGAAAAATGTCAGGTGTGGTGTGTGATAGAAGGGTTTCAGCTATGGTGAAAGGAAAAGTGTATACAACCGTGGTCAGACCAGCCATGATGTTTGGACTGGAGACAGTGCCGCTCAAGAAAAGACAAGAAGCAGAGCTGGAGGTTGCAGAGCTGAAGATGATGAGGTTTTCTTTGGGAGTGACCAGGTTGGATAGGATCAGGAATGAGTACATTAGAGGGACAACTCATATTAGAGGCTTTGGAGAGAAAGTCAGAGAGGCCAGACTGAGATGGTTTGGACATGTCCTGAGGAGGGAGAGCGACTATATCGGGAAAAGGATGCTGAGCCTTGAACTGCCAGGCAGGAGATTGAGAGGAAGACCGAAGAGGAGGTTTATGGATGTGGTCAAAGAGGACATGAAGGTAGCTGGTGTGAGGGAAGAGGATGAACAAAACCGGGATAGATGGAGGACATTGATTCGCTGTGGCGACCCCTGAGGGGAAAAGCCGAAAGGAAAAGAAGAAGAATTGTATGCACTGTGTATGCATTGTATGCTGTGCATGTCTTTGTTTAATCTGGGCAGACTTTTACTCTTGGTCTTTATTTGATACTTTGTATTTTTCCTGTTTGAATGACTGATGTTTTAGATTTTGTTCCTGTTGACTTTATTTTAATACAATTTCTCAAACACAGCCTGCTGCTCCCTCCTGCCCGCTTTTTGGGATCCACATCTGCCATCACCACCTTGCAAACCGTGACACAATGATGACAACAGATTTTTTGGGGACAAGCCTCATAGTACACGCAACTTTTGAGGAGACTCACCAAAATTTGTTGTCAAATTTTGCCAGTGTGAACCAATGTTGGAAACTGGCAATTAAACAAATGTTCCACATGTGGAATCTATGAAGAGCCAATCCGATCCGTAAGCTTGACAAGTGGTCTCCTCATGAACTCTGGTCAGGAAAAGCCTACAGTATACTTTCGACATGTCACTCACAGACATGTCCTGTTTTGATAAAACTGTTGCTGGGACCCTGAGCTTCCACCCTTACCACCACTCACAACACAACCTCATGGTCTCTGTACACATATACATCAAGTAAAATTAAGCGTCATGCCAGCAAATAGGGAGGCGGGCCTCACACTTGCCCACCTTATTACTAAATACAAAACAAAAGCAACCCACCGATCCACTTGCGATGTCATCACCGCCCTTTAGACAGGACTTTCAGCGCTGGGGCGAAAGTCACCAGGGTTCTTGAACAAGACATTTGTTTTATTAAGTCAAATAACCAACTGAAGTGTTTCCCCCGGAGTCCTCACTTTCATTCCAATGGACTTAATGGCTTCCATGTGCTACACGATATTGTCTTAAGGGTTACGTGTGCGCCGCATGCCTGAGAACGCAAACGGTCCAATCGAAAGCGGACGAGGCATCGGGGATCGGCTTTCGGACTGGGTCAAACGGTTTCCTTTTTACAACGCCTGTTTGCCTTGCTGTAACGTGTCTGACAGCTACGGATTTTGAAATGGAAACCTGGCAAGCTATGTCTTGACACCGGCTGCTCTTTCTCCCGGCAAACTTACAGAAGAAACACATGTATGATGGTAGCAGGCGCTCAAATGAGCAGCAACAGTAAAAAAAAAAAAGTCTTCTTGAGACGACATTTCTTTGGCTTGGCGCGCACATATGTGAACTTCTGAAGTTCGGATATTGGCGTTTGGATACCATATTGATCCCTGTGGAATTTCTGGAAGTTTCTGGAAATCAACTTAATTTTTGAATGGATGAATCAACACAAAGAAAGAAAGAATACATTATAAAACTAAAAGTGATTATTTTGTGAAAGAGTGACACGACTTATTCGAGGACAAGATGACACCACCTGCTCATGTTGGTCACAAACCACTGCAGAACAACCTGCCGGTCTGCTCCATTGTTCTTCTAGAGTTAGGAGTATCAGTTCAGTGTCAAAGACCCAAACACAGTGACACAATGACAGATGCCCATGCAGGAGACAAACCTGCTTACACACTGCTGTAGAATGGTGATCACTCAATCCCATTCTTTAAACTCTTTAACGATCTGAAATGCCATCAACAGGAATTCTAGTGACGAGTGTGGTCGATATCAGTGTATGATTTTTTTTTGTGGAACAGGCAAAGAAAAATATTGTCCAACCATGGTTTGACCATTAAACCAGACTGGCTTAAAAATACATTAAAATGACCAGCCAATGGCAATATTGGATCTGTTTTAGATGTGATCACCAAGCTTGTCTAAGGTCAGAAAAAAATATACAATAAAATCTGGACCCTTGGAAATTCAACTGTGGCAAGTAGTAAGGTCAGAAAAAAATATACAATAAAATCTGTACCCTTGGAAATTCAACTGTGACAAGTAGCTTGTGATTCATCAACATGTTTGTCCTTTTCAAATCGATGACAAAAGTGTCATAAAACAGAGAGATGACGATGGGGATGATTTCCAATTAGAAGTACAAGCGTTGACGTCATGGGTCAAATTTTTGCCACAACAGTCTGATGAATTGCTATGCTGGTGAGACATTAGTGTGGGGGAACATTCTACGAAGAGAAATCAAATAAATCCAAAAGTCCTGAAATTACTGACAACGCATTTGCTTTGCACATAGAAATTATCCACCAACCCCAAAGGTCTCAACCTTTTGATCAAAAAGCCCAGAAACCACCACATGGTGGCCAACAGTATTTGTTTGTTGACAAGAAGCATGATTACAACCAAACACAAATTTCCATTTTTTTGGGGGTTCACAAAAACCTGCCATCTTTTGTTCATTCCAATCACACACTTCTGCGTGACTCCATTCCACAGAGAAACAGAATATGCAAAGCAATACAAAGAGCTTATTTTTTTTCATTCTAGCACTAACCTGTCATATACAATTCGGCAACTTTTTAATCGATACCACAATTTGTATTCCCGTCAGGATGAAAAACAGAATAAAAAAGAAACAAGCTGCCACGTGTAATTTCTGACAGCTATATTCACCTCAAAACACCAACACAGAGCCCCCTTATCAAAGACATGCTCATGTGATTCAAGCCAAGTGGGGTCCGCTCCCTGCGACGATCTTCAGAACACCTCGCCATGTTTTCACATCCCGGAGCGTTTTGCCTCAGGTGTTTTTGTTTGAGGTGTTGGCCCAGCAACAGAAGGTACACACGGAATATAACACCGATGTATAAAAAAAAAAAGAAATGAAAAAAGTTGGTAATGCTTTGTTTTTCCATTCACACAGTTGCCTCGACAGACTCCTTGTGCACCTCCTCCCAGTCTATCACTCCCTAGTTTGTTTAGTTCTTTTTCTCCGCATGTCAGCACCTCCCATCGGACATGACGTTAGCTCCACATACATTTTCCATTTCCATCCCTCATTGACCTTGACCATCATCACTCCATTTCTGGAAGTCACCCTGGGCTGGTACTTCGAGTCGGTTGTATAGTGGGTTCCGCACAATTAATTTAGCTTTATTTATTATTCCATGAAATCAGTGTCTGGTAGGTGGGCAGAGTGATAGATCATCTCTTCACTCATATATTAGGTTTTAATCATAATACTAATGATAATGGATGGCGTCCTGGTGGTCCAGTGCCTAGCGCTTTGACTTCTCAGTCACCGGGTTTGATTCCAGCTGTGGCCTTCCTGAATGCAGTTTGAAATGTCATCATGTCATCATGTCTCCCATTTATCCCACAATCCAAAAGCATACATGACAGGCTGATTGAACACTCCGAATTGTCCCTAGGTTTGAGTGTGAGAGTGAATGGCTGTTTGTCTTTGTGTACCCTGCGATTGGCTGGCAACATATTCAAGGTGTCCCCTGCCTACTGCCCGAAGATGGCTGGGATAGGCTCAAGCACCCTCCATGACCTTTGTGAGGAAAAAGCCATCCGGACGATGAATGCATGAATGAATGAATGAATGAATGAATGAATGAATGAATATTTGAGATGATCTGATGAGATTTGGGGGGTTTATATTACATTACATTACATTACATTACATTACATTACATTAGATAACCTGTATTTGTCTCACAGTGGAGAAATTCATAAAAACAATGAAATAAAAAGTGAAATGTTTCACTTGAAATATGGACATCTACTTGTAATTTTATTTTCCAATTTAATTATTTGGAGGGTGAGGTGGTCTGGTAGTCGACTGATTGGCACGCCAGTCTCGTGATGCAGATGTGCAGGATTCAATTCCCGCTCTCACATTCCTCTGTGTAGCTTGCATGTACTCCCCACATCCATTATGGGTTTTATCTGGGTGCTCTGGATTCCTCTTATGTTTCAAAATCATGCATGGAGTGCTGTAAATTGTCCCTAGGTGTGAGTGTGAGCACCAATGGTTGTTCATCTATTTGTGCTCTATGATTGGTTTGCAACCAGTTCAGGGTGTCCCCCACCAACTGCACAAAGACGTTTGGGATCGGCTCCAGCACATCTTTAAAGGAAAAACGGATTGAAAAATGGATGGATGGGTGAATTATTTGGGAGGGAAATTACATAAATACATTTTCAAAAAAGTATTTTATCGATTTTATTTTCCTGGAGAAAGTAGAAAAACAATCAAGTTAAATGTGATTATATTTGCATATATAAAGACAATTAACAGTACATACTACCTTCAATCACCAGCTATTCAGTCACCAGGTGATTGTGCCTTGCCAAAGAAAACTAAAATAAAAACGCAAAAGCTCCAACTCCATCAACGCTGGTTGGTCCCATGAAGCACCCTCCTCCTCATTGTCTTCGTCCTTCTATCCCTCCGACCACCCACTTCCCCCTCGCAGATCTCCCTTTATTCCCACTGGTCAATTACTCCAAACAAATGTCAATCATTCCGCCCAGCTGGTGGCTCCACACAAACTCTCCTCCAGACAAAACCGTCACTGCGAAAACAACGACAGACGTCCACATATATACCGAAGCACTTGCGTCTGTGACTGTTGAAATTGTGCGGACCTCGAGAAGAATTCGTCCTACACACTCTCCATGTCTTCTAATTCTATTGGACTGTTTGGCTTAAAATGTTCAGGCTGTTGGATGTAAACATGTCGTGCACTCTTATACATAAGCACCCGCAACAATAAGGGCACAACCAAATCCAGTGAAACCTTGAGTGATGAAGAACATTTTGTAAGAAGTTTTAAAATTACACATAGAAAACTAGAGGCTTTTCTGCCTCTAGTTATGTTTAGGAGCAGAGACTTGGTCCGTGTGAGTGATTACTTTGTAAGTGACCGTGACTTAGTATCCTGAATAGGCAGATAATGTGTTGATTTTGGTAGCAACTGTGTATTATCAAGGTAGTTGTCATAACACCGCGCAACTTCAAAACTAAAGCCAAAATCAAGGTATTGTCATTATTTTACTTTATTACTAAGTTAGCCTTTGCATGGACTATGTGATGGGTTAAAAATCATCTCATTTTTTCCCTTTTAATTATTGAAGGAGTCGTAGATATATTACAAAGTCTTCTTTTCCTTTCGGCTTTTCCCCTCAGGGGTCGCCACAGCAAATCAATGTCCTCCATCTATCCCGGTTCTGTGCATCCTCTTCTCTCACACCTGCTACCTTCATGTCCTCTTTGACCACATCCATAAACCTCCTCTTCGGTCTTCCTCTCGGTCTCCTACCTGGCATTTCAAGATTCAGCATCCTTCTCCCGACAGTCATACTCTCTCCTCTGGACATGTCCAAACCATCTCAGTCTGGCCTCTCTGACTTTCTCTGCAAAGCCTCTCATATGAGTTGTCCCTCTAATGTACTCATTCCCGATCCTATCCAACCTGGTCACTCCCAAAGAAAACCTCAACATCTTCAGCTCTGCTACCTCCAGCTCTGCTTCCTGTCTTTTCTTCAGTGGCACTGTCTCCAGTCCAAACATCATGGCTGGTCTCACCACTGTTTTATACACTTTTCCTTTCATCCTAGCGGAAACCCTTCTATCACACATCACACCTGACCTTTTTCTCCAGCCGCTCCAGCCTGCCTGGACATGCTTCTTCACCTCTTTTCCACACTCTCCATTGCTCTGGACAGTTGACCCCAAGTACTTAAAATCCTCCACCTTCTTTATCTCTTCTCACTGTAGCATCACTCTTGCACTTGGATCCCTCTCATTGACACACATATATTCCGTCTTGCTGCGACTGATCTTCATTCCTCTCCTTTCCAGGGCATATCTCCACATCTCTAGTTTCTCCGCCACCTGTTCCCTCCCTGTTCTCGCTACAGATCACAATGTCATCTGCAAACATCATAGTCCAAGGAGATTTTTGTCTAACATCGTCTGTCAGCCTGTCCATCACCATAGCAAACAAGAAGGGGCTAAGACCCGACCCCTGGTGGAGTCCCACCTCCACCTTCCTCAGTCACACCGACAGCACACTTCACAATTGTCTTACAGTCATGATACATGTCTTGCACCACTCTGACATACTTTTCCGTCACTCTAGACTTCGTCATGCAATGCCACAGCTCTTCTCTGGGCACCCTGTCATACGCTTTCTCCAGATCTACAAAGACACAGTGCAATTCCTTCTGACCTTCTCTGTACTTCTCTATCAGCATTCTTAAAGCAAACCCTTCTTCGACCAACAGTAGCTAATTTTCCACTGGCACCCTGAAGGTCAACAGTAACAATGGTGGCCGTTGTTAACCCGGGCCTCGACCGATCCGGTATGGGATTCAGAGGTTTGATTCGCATATTTGTTTTGGCAAAAATTATTACGTCGGATGCCCTTCCTGACACAACCCTCTGTATTTATCCGGGCTTGGGACCAGCACAGTAAGACACTGGCTTGTGCCCCCTTGTGGCTACATAAGATATATTACAAAGTATATCCATTTATCTCCTGGTTCACTTTTCCTTAACATGGGACACAGGGCGTGCTTGAGTCAATCACAGCTGTCATTGGGCTGTAGGTGAAGCACACCTTGAGCCAGTCGCCAGCCAATCAGACAGCACACAGATACGTGCAACAATCCACACTCACATTCACACCTAGGGACAATCAATAGGATTCTATTAACCTGGCATGCATCTTTTTGGAATGTGGTATGAAACCGGCGTACCCGGAGAAAACCCGTCAGTGTTAGTTCGCTGACGAAGCCTCTTTGATGAGAAGCGAAATGTCCGACACCGTCAAGAAGTACAGGTGAAGAAGGCTGAAGAAACCTTTTCATCAATGTATTTACAGAGGTTTCCAGTTTGAAAGGACAAACCTAAAGTTCCCATCCAAGTTTGGCCTCTGTCTGAATCCCTTGTGAGTGCAGTAGCAAGACAGCTTACCAGTACAGTATGCGCCACAATGAGTTGAATCATGATCAGGACAAAGTGGAAGTCGGCTATCTCATATGACTTAACAGGATGTGACCCAGCATTATGCCATCTGCAGTCCTCGCTGGTCCTCTCAGTCATGGCCAGACCACTAAACTCTCATTCAAATGGAACGATTCTCACTGCCTGCACCAGAAAATGCATTTTGTATTTTTTGTATTTTTTTTTAAGTCAGAGCAGAGGTAAGTTGTTTAATCCAGAGCTGTGGTCGTATGGGAATGGGAGAGTGTGGCATAGTAAGAGGTTTAAGTGCTGTGTGATTGGAAGGTCAGCAGCTCTGTTATGCTCACTGAGTGACTGGCACAGTTTGGGTGAGCGGCGGCGTCCCGCGTGACTCAAGAACACCCCCCGGACCCCTAACACCACCATCACCCATCCGAGTGCTCCAGTCCACGGCATGGCACAGGGCAGGCCTGTACATGCACACCAACGCACCCCACACTCATCGGGCATGAAGCATACTGCAGTGCTGACACCAGCTGGGCTCAAAAAAGACTCCCAGACGTTCACGGATTTGCAAATACGACGTGATTCAGAAAATCGTGTTCAAAGTCAAGCCTACAAGAATTGCAAACAAAACAGCAGCTGTTTTAATCAGTCAGTCCTCATTGAATGAAAGGGAATACCCTTTCATCCAATGAGGAGTGACTGGCCAGCTCCCCTTGAAATAAAGATTTCAACACCTTTGTTGCTGCCCAAAGAAGGCAATGTCAGAAGATCGTGAAATTGACTATATGAAGTCAAGCTATGGCATTGAAAATGGAACTCAGAACATTCTGAGAAATTCTCACAACTGTGGCTTGCCTTTATTTTGACTTTTTTTTTCCAACTCCAGTGTCCAGTATCCTCACACTGTATATAAGCAAGTCAGAGAAGCTAAAATATTTATTGTGGGGATGTTGAAAAGAAAAAATGATTTAATTGGAAAATTAGTTTTGAATCAACATCAAACCAAATTGAAATGTTTGTATACAGTCAAAAACATGTACAGTAAAGTCTCGTTATATCGATATCGGATATATCGATAGTCCCGGTTATATCGATACTATTTCTATGTACGCACGGAGAAAATTACATGCAAACAGGGTCGGATATATCGATAGTCCCGGTTATATCGATATTTTTTCGGACTCCCTTGAATATCGATATAACGAGACTTTACTGTATCTCATGAAAATCCATGAACGAGGTTTTAGCATAAATTCCACAAATCCATCTGTGCCTTTCACCCAACGGTGTGCGTGGTATTGTTGGGACGACTTGTGAGGTGGTGGCTATTGCTTTTAAAAAGCCTTAAACACAGCCAACACTACTCTTCCATTCATTGTGGAACAGCGAAGCAGAAAACGCTTTTGCGGACAGTTATAAGGGTGACTGAGTTTTTAATCCTAAAATGAGAAGTTGCTAACTTCCCTATGAGCCACATGATTGAGTGGCAACCACTCCAGATTATACTTTGTCTCTTATACAAGGTCAACTGTGACACGCCAGAGCACCCATGAATCTTATAAGAACAAGCACTATAGAAAATTGATCCAAATTTGAATGATATCCAAAGTGACTGTGGTTCCTCAGAGGTTCTACTGTCCAAACAAGGATATTCAGCATCTAAACCCTTAATTTGGAGTACAGAATATGGGTCAGCATGCCTTAATGAAGCCCACAAATGGGGAAAACGCAAGCAAACATATACTAAAATGATGGCCTACTTGGCATGCAAGCCGCATCAAACATGATTCCAATGAGAGTTTGACCTCATCAGGAATTTCCTCATGTCTTGTGACGTTGAATGGGCGCAACAGCTGGAGCAGCCTTCTTTAAACTTGCCGATTACAGTCAACTTTCTCTGATGTGACACTTCCTTATACATTTTCAACCCCTCCTGAGCACAGGCATACTCCAAAATGTTCAGCACAACCATTTATTGCTTCTTTATAACCCACATTGAAAAAAATCTAAGATGCAAATCAACTTCTTTCCTGAATTAATCTATAGTATCTTTCACATTCCTTGATTCATGCCTCGTAAACTAGAGAAGTCTAAATGACTTTCACTCCTGTGCTGGCAAACTCATCTCGCATTTGGGTTTGCTGCTTCTACTTGTGTTACACCTATCTATCTATCTATCTATCTATCTATCTATCTATCTATCTATCTATCTATCTATCTATCTATCTATCTATCTATCTATCTATCTATCTATCTATCTATCTATCTATCTATCTATCCGTCCTTCCGTCCTTCCCTATATATATATATATATATATATATATATATATATATATATATATATATATATATATATATATATATATATATATATATATATACAGTGAGAGCTCAACTTACGAACTTAATTGGTTCCCAGACAGAGTGTGTAAGGCGAAAACTGTGTATCTAAAAAAAAAAAATCCCATAGGAAACCATTAAAATGGGAATAATCCGTTCCCGGGTTTCCATAAAATATAGTTTTATATACAGTAAAGTCTCGTTATATCGATATTCAAGGGAGTCCGAAAAAATATCGATATAACCGGGACTATCGATATATCTGACCCTGTTTGCATGTAATTTTCTCCGTGCGTGCATAGAAATAGTATCGATATAACTGGGACTATCGATATATCCGATATAACGAGACTTTACTGTAGATAGATAGATAGATAGATAGATAGATAGATAGATAGATAGATAGATAGATAGATAGATAGATAGATAGATAGATAGATAGATAGATAGATAGATAGATAGATAGATACCTTGGCTTACGAATGCTTCAGCTAACGAACTTTTCGCCTTACGAACGTTAAATTCGCGAGAATATAGTCTTGGCATTCAAACTATTTTTTGGGAAACACACGGAGCGCCACAATGAGTGACGTGTCCGTCGCCAGCGAGCCGGTTCTTGGAGCTCCTGAAATGGAAGCCGGCTTTTTTTCCCTCTATTCCCCGCCCCCTGTCTTCGGTTAAAGCCGCACGTGATTGGTCAAGATCCGTGGTAGAGGAGGGAGGCGACACACGCAGGACACACGCAGCAGTGGGGAGAGGGGGGGGGGGGTTACAGAAACACACACACACGAAAGCGAGATGACAGAGCTTGAAACAAAAAAAACTGAAATGGTGAGAAAACAGATAGAAAACAGTGAAATTTTGACTTGATTCAACTTTATTGATAGTTCAGTCAGACTGTAGACTGCAAGGTTAAAATATCCCATTAATCACGATACCAGAACCCGCACAAGCCATCTGTACAATTTGAAGAGAGCATACAAGGAAGGGAACCAGCTATTAATGACGTTACTAGTGTGTCTGCCTGCATCTGTTGCTGTTCCAATATCACAACTTCTAAGATGTACAACCCAGAGCAACTTGAGACTCTTAATGCAAAAAGCTATCCATTCCATCAAGCTATCAATGACCATCTTAAAAGTAAATAAAGTAACTTTATTATATAGTACAATTTATTTCTTTAATTACAATACCATAGCATATTTGTTATACATAAAATAAGGTATATTGTGTGTAGTTTTAAGGCTTATTATTTTAAAATTATGTTTTATGGGGACCTGGGAACGGATAATTCTCATTTTAATGAGAACACTTTTCGTCTAACACACACTTTCTGGGAAAGCAGAAGTTCATAAGCCAAGGTATCACTATATCTCAACTGCGGTTTGGGGGCTTGTCTTTACTGTTGCTTTAAAATGCATGATGAAAAGCAAATTGGTATCTACAAACATAAGTAAGCTACGACATTGAGCTAATGCGAAAGGCGTAGTATGAATCCAGTTGGGTCAAAGAAGACGTAAAAAGCCATTTACTGTTGAAGTTCTTATGTCTATATTTTTGTCAACACAAAAGTGCTGAGAGAATCTTATCGACTGGGCAAAGCAATGCCTCTTGAGGTGCGGCTCAAACCACAGGATATCCTATGAAGTCCCTCCCTATCAACCGTATCCCCGCTTTTGCCACACGTCAGGCCTAATCAACTTTTAAGGTCCCGGTAATGAGACGCCAGTCACCGACCACTGTCTGCCCGGCAGCCCCGCTGCTCTTAATGAGCCACAATCGTCCAGGAGTTCCCAGTGAAACCACTGAAACACAGAAAAAGGAGGGCACGGCCCACCTCGGGAAATGTTTACATGTAGCTTAGTAAAAGACAACTTGAAACATGGCAGTTACTTTTAAACATTACTGGTACTGATTGGGAGCAGTGAGGAAAATACTCCAGAATCACCTTCGGACTCTTTTGTTCAGCATTATTTTTGGATGAAACTGGATAAGGAAAGTAAAAGTAACAACAAGTGATGACACAATATTTTTCAAACTTGTGAGCCATAAATAGGTGCCAACCCCACCATGTTCTTAGTGTACTCTAGTGGGCTTCACTTAACCTTGATTTTATGTAAACTATTAGAATAGAATTACATGAAAGAGTATAAACCAATCGATTTTAAACACATCATTCAGAAAATGATACAGCATTGCTCCTCGAGTGATTTCATCCTGAAAAATTAAAATATCTCGCTTTCAAAAAATGTTCAACATCAAGCAGCTTCAACAAAGTTAAGACTGTGGAGCATCACGCCGCCGCTTCAAGTGTTAAGTTAACGTTAACATTCATGTTTATTATTAGCCGGTTATGTAACTATGATATGGTGGGAATAAATTGCCGAGCCCAAAATGACCGATGGTTTGGGTCGCACACTTGAAAACCCAGTTGACCAGGTACGAGAAATGTTCTCTGCTTTACTTGAGAAGAAAATGGCAGGGGCCTGTCGCACCATTTTTAAATAAGTGATTCAGGGTTTGTGTGGCCAAGACTGTATTTTATGTAATTCTGATCATCAGCCACTGACGGGAGACACATAGATGATTTCAACTCAAATTTACGTCTATGGACAATTGGTAGAAGTGAAATTAGCATGCATGTTTTGTTTTGTTTTGTTTTGTTTTGTTTTGTTTTGTTTTGTTTTGTTTTGTTTTGGGTTTTTTAACGTGTCAGCAAGCCAGAGAAAATCCATGCAAATGCCTTGCTAACCACTAGTTTACCATACTGCCTCAGGGTTTTCTTTAATGTGCTCTCCAGTCCCGTCAATTTGATCATTGATCAACTTCTGGCTTCAATACTCATATTTAATTTGATCTACACCAGTTTTACATACCTTGTCGAGTTAAGCAGTGTCAGGCTACTCTAAACCATAAATGTAATGCAATAGCAAGTAATAGAGACCTGTGCTTTGTTTATGCCGGATACTGTGGCTCTCTTGTGATTGGTGATTTCTGCTTCGCTGGATTTTTTTCTGTCTATGTGTCTCACATGAACTAAATAAAAACAAACCATTGCCTCATTGCAATCCAGCGCAGTTTACAAGACCACAGAATGAAAAAAATGCCTTCTGGACTTATAAACCATTACCAGACATGTTTAAGGCTCCATCACGTCCTTCAGAGTGATGAAGCCCCTGCAGACTTTTTCCGATTGCAAATGATAACTGATTTTCGTGGAGAGGCAGCACCTGCCACAACAGGCGTATGGGGAAGAAAAATGAGCACTCACATTCTTGTGGCAAAAGATGACAATTTAAGCGGGCGCCCAACTACGCCAGGAATCCCTCCCCAACCTCAGCCGCGCAGACCGTGGCTGAAAGACGATTGTGTTTATGTTTCACTTACGCTCCACCGCACTCTGGAAATTGGGTATGCAACGTTGACCCTCTATTTTGAGTAAATCAGTACCCCAGAGGCCCACATGTGAAGGAATATTTATTCCAGCAGGTTGGTGTTGTTTGTCATGGAGTGACACTGGTGTTGAATTTCTGGGCAGTCGGCCACTTTTTTGGGGTCTGAGTCACCTGTGCGAGCTTTTGCTCCAGCGTCATGTTCATGAGCTCCAGGGCTCAATCATTCACCCAAATGCATTACTATTTGACCTAGTGCTCATTCCCCAGCAGACCCGCAGAGGCAATTGAAAACAAATGCTAACAGAGCGACTAAATATACATGAGCATTAGGGCAATTATAGGCGATGCCAGTGCTCACTGGCCTGCCAAGCTCCACTTTCCAACAGGCGAGGAAGACGGGAATCTAGGCTACCACGTGTCCTCAGTGTCGCTGCGGGATTACAGACGGTGACGCATTGGGGAAGGAGGGGGATGGGGTGCAATTTCAGGTGCTATACTGCATGAATTCTGAAGTCGTGAAGTTTGCAGTAGGTGAAGTGTCCAAGCGATGCAGGTATGAGCTGCTGCCTCCTAAAGGGCTTTGCTTTTCTTGGAAGCAAACAGCCAGCAGCAACGCACATTCACACACGGGAGGACGAATGCCAATGGCAAACATCTGCACACTCGCTGGCAAAGTCCATTCACCCAGATCGAGCCCGCCGTTCAGGATCCACTTGCCAATGAGATGACGTGAGAAAACCAAGCTTCTTCAGCTGCCTATCTCAACCTCCACCCTCATT
The DNA here is from genome assembly GCF_051943395.1 of Hippocampus bargibanti. NCBI lineage: Eukaryota > Metazoa > Chordata > Actinopteri > Syngnathiformes > Syngnathidae > Hippocampus > Hippocampus bargibanti. The sequence continues at coordinate 20,449,615 of NC_142744.1, read as the reverse complement.
CATAATAGGAAATTCAGATTCACCCATGGCCAAACAATATATGTTGCAGAATATACGGTTGCTTCAGTTAAAGGACAACCGACACCATTTTTTTGTTTCCTAACTGACATCAGAAAAACGTTTTATATCATCTAAAATACCCAAAACATGCAGGCTGATATTTTCAGTCAAATGCAAAACACCAATAAAAATGATTTAAAGTGTCCCAAACTGCCACAAAATGAGCTCGGAACTGGACAGATTCAGAAAGTCCCACCCTCTGATTCGTGACGTCACGCCAGGATACTCCTTCACAAACTGCCTTGCTCCAGAATCAAAACAATGGCTTTGGAGAGTTTAGACTTGGAGAAGATGCTTACTTGTTACTCATCCAGTTATGAATATGATTCAAATAGTTCGGAAGAGGAAAGCATAAATGTTTGCAATCGATTCAAGAAGTCCTTCCGTATCAATTCGAGCTATCTGGACTCCAATCAGTGACGTGCAGTCAGGGGAGGCAGGTGAGGCCGTGCCTCATCTGTCATCACGGAAATATCAAATGAAAAAATAAATTAAACAGTTATATTTATTTAGTGATTTGTACTTTAAAGTTATTTTCCATTTAACTTCACCATTTTTTGGATTCTTTTTCAAAATCGCTGAATATCACATTGACCGTTCAAATACTAAGACGAGCGGTGAGGCCTCACATTGGATTGCGCAATGACTAGGCGAACTGTGCTGGCTTACTCTGCAGTGAGACTGCATTGCTGTCCCTCTACATATCGCGATTAAAGTGTTCAAACACCAGCTAAACTATATTTATATTTATATATATATATATATATATATATATATATATATATATATATATATATATAAATAAATATAGTTTAAATTATAATGTAGAGTCACTTTACATTATAAACACTGTACTACAGTGTTTATTTTATTTTATTTTGATAAAATTGTGCGCATAGGTGAGGCACTCATGACAGGGGGGCTGGTGATTACAGAGCTTCTTCTTCTTGCGCCTCCTCGGCTGCAGAATAAAATTCGTGAGAGCAAGCTACAGTAAAAAGTTAGCAAGTTAAGTGCAACCATCCAGTCATTGTTTCATGTTGCTTGGCCTTATTTTCAGAATGGAGGATTACATATCTAAATTGAAAGAAATAGAGAGACTTTTAAAACTGAAGAAAGAGGGGTGCATGGACTTCATTTATTTTTTTTTCTGTGCTAGTTTATACAAAGAATGCTGACATGACATTTTAAAACATGTTAACTGTTGCCAATCAAATGGTGAATAAGCTACTCTGTAGTGTTCAAATGTTTGTAAATCTGACTGTGATGACGTCAGTGCCTCACCAGCCATGAACCTCACCGCACATCACTGACTCCAATGTAACGCCCAGAAAATGCACAACATTGCGCACAAGCTCCATTGGAAATGGGATGATTTGTCCGCTGGGAATTTGTGTAAATTTACACTTTTAGTAGTAAGTACAGTAAAGTCTCGTTATATCGATATTCTCGGGAGTCAGAAAAAATATTGATATAACCGGACTATCGATATACCCGATCCTGCGGCATGTAAATTTTCTCCTTGCGTTCATAGAAATAGTATCGTAATAAGCAGTACTATCGATATAACCGATATCGATATAACGAGACTTTACTATATATATATATATATAAATTATTTATTAATAAATTAAATTGGTCTTATGAATCATAGTTTGCCTACTCATGTGAAGCTCGTAGGCAGATTATGAATTCATTTTCTTTTTATGATTTTTTTTTAATCAATTTCTGATCGCACCAAACCAGAGCTGCTTGTATCTAGTTCTTAAACCATTAGGGTGTGGCGCAAACTTCAATTGATTGCTTTTACATTTAAGTAAATTATCAATTCTAAATAGAATTGAAGTGACAATCTTTTCTATACAATCTTCACCGCCTAAGACCATAAAGGTAAAAGTTATTTTTCAAAAGTCAATGGTGAAATCACAGTATCTCCAGTGACCAGCCATTGTAGTCTTTAAGGTACAGAAAACTACTTTTCTGACAGCTTTATGTTCAGGCAAGTGCTAAATCTGAGGTCATGGTGGGTCACAGTGCTTCCAGCCTACTTTCCTCGTCTTCGGACAGGCACCTTTGCCCTACACTCTCATGAAACATTGACATGAATGTTCTCTAAGTGTTATTTTTCAGTCAAATGAGCAATGACTGAGAAAGAAAAAACGTTCCTGCTGCCTGAGGTGTGTGATGTTTATGCTGGATTGGCGGGAGGTGTGGCGGGGTGGGTGCTTTCTCTCTCTTCTTTTTATGCAAGCCTACAGCAGACATTTGGGCCACCACCAGTCCAGTGCAGTCAGTCAGATGGCTTTATTGTTACCAGCTGTTGCTTTTGAGGCGGGTTTATAGCTGTGGACACTCACCTTTTGGATTCAACTGTGGATACACTCTGTTTTGTTTTCATGAGTAAAAATAATCCATCCCACCACTCAAACATACTTAGATGACTTTTCACTAACTCTGTCCAATGAACCATACGGTGTTGTTACACTCATTATGCAGCACTCAAAACAGTCATGTTGGAAAATTAATATGATCATAGCTGTAGTCACTTAAGTATTGCTGTAAAGCGATATTTGAGGGCATTATAATTATCATTTCAGTAATATTAAGTGCATTTTAAATTTGAGATTATAAAACCCTGTCTCGTCTTTTAATTTTCTATGACAAATAAGCCAATTCACTCATGTCAGCATGCATTACTCCTGTTGCTGCAACTTGGGTTTACTATTAAGGTTATTTTATTTCAGGCTTTGTATTCAACCAGTGGGTCAAAATGAATCACAATCGCACTACCAATTGGTTGTGATTTTACTCATTGTAAATTTTATGTTTTATGTACAGTATATAACACCTGGTTATATATATATATATATATATATATATATATATATATATTATGAAAAATATTACTTTCAAACAAACGGCAATGGCCAGCAAAATGTAATCATACAAAATCTTTCCCTGAAACGATGCCACCCCAATTAATTACCAACAGTCCAGGTGACAATAGCTTCACTCACCCAAAATAAGCTGTGCTGGGCGGTGGCAAGTAGAAGAGAAGGACTACCAGTGTGAACGATAACCATCCCAGGAGTAGGTGTCCATCCAGCATTTTGCTGCGGCGCCAGGGTAGATCATTTCGTTTCTCCTGAGTAGCTGCATGAAGCCCTGAGCTGGACACTCCACAGTTCTTATACGAAGCGCACATAAAGTGCTCCTCCCATCCAGGCAGCACAGGAGAGTGGGTGGGTGCAGTGGGGAGAAAATGAGAGACTGAGAGAGAGAGAGAGAGAGAGAGAGAGAGAGAGAGAGAGAGAGAGAGAGAGAGAGAGCAGAGAGAGAGAGAGAGAGAGAGACAGACAGACAGACAGACAGACAGACAGACAGACAGAGAGAGAGATGTTTTATTGCACTTAATTTTTATTTGGTTTGGACATTTGACGTTGATCAGTTTTTATTCATTTTTATTTTTAGCAACAACAAAAAATCACAAGTACTCCCCTTTTTATAGGGATGCAAAGTAATCTGAAAAAATGCATTTAAAAAAATGTAAAAACCATAACTGACAAAGATGAAAATGAAGCGCGATTTTTGCTATCAAGATTGTCAGTTTTATTCATTTTTTCTTTTTAAATCATTGTCATGTTTATTATTTTTTATTGTCAAATGTGTAATTTGGTTTCCGTTAGTTTTCTTTTTTCAAGAATTTTCATGTTGAACATAAAAAAATGCTGATCATCTCTTGACGCGTACTTGTTAACAATGAAGTCAGAACTTTGACTCTGGGATCCCTTTATTGGTTCCCTATACATTACATACTTCTCTTCAAGAGTCTATTAGTTGTTCAGTTTAGTTGAGAACTACCAAACGCAACTTTGTTACGTGTCAAAACTTGAACAAGCAATCATGTACGCGCTGGTTGTAAGAAGCAAACATTAAACTGTGCATCCACCAAAACCAGAGGTGAGACGTGGCCAGGCCTTGATTAGTGCTACGTCTGAATCAATCTACAGCTGCGACTGAAAAAAAGTGTGATGCGATTTACTACAAGTCCACTAGAGGGTACCATAAGCCAGGAAATAACTGTCCTTTCTTAATGATATCCATCTTTTCTTGAAAAGTCTGTCTTGAAAATGGCTTGAACAGTAAATCTACAACCAGATCCATTCATTCTCCTCCACCATTGTGAACTGACAAAATTGCTATTTAATCAAGAATGTATTTGCTTATGCAGCTCGCTAGCAATACAGTGGGCTAGCTCTGGACAGTATGCTTTTGTCACTAACGGCTAGTGATACGAGGAGTTTTCGCAAACTATGATTGGCTAGTAAATAGTTTGCGAAAACTCTGACGTTTATCAGGGCCTGTAAGAAGGCGCTGGCACCCCTTTTGGCTTGCCAACACGAAATCTGATTGGTTAGAGCAACAGTTTGATCGACACATTTGATGCGACAGGGTCCGCAGAACTGATTGTGAAGGTGTACAGGTAGATTTCTGACACTGATAACAAATGATGGCTGAAATGTGATGAGTTCAATGCTTAATTACAAAAATCTGGAAGCAGAACAACAGGGGAAAAGTAATGAAAGGAAGCGGAGACAATTTGGAATTATTTAATAAGAATTCATGGAAAAAATATAATTAACATTAGTCTGTGTTTCAGATATTTTCAGGCCAGCAAAGAAGGCATTGCAGGCCCTGACGGTTCACCACTAACCAAAACCCAATGCCACGCTGCTTATCTTTTGGTTTTGTCAAGATGACAGAGGAAACATAATGATTTGTCTCTGCATTATAGTGTATCCGCATGACCGTGTTTCAGATGGATTCCTCACGTGAAAGTGGCTCTAGAACATCAGCCACCCAAAATTACCTTCTCAGGAGAAACTTTTTTTTGGGACTCGTCCAGCTAGGAAGAGGGGGCTTTGGCCTTACAAACAAACCATCTTGGCGTAAGGCCTCAACATCGGAAAGAAGGAAATGGTGATGGAAGAGCTGCGCCGCCAAGAGGAAGCTGAAAGAACTGCGAAGGCTGTCTCTCTTGCCAAGCAGGGACAATGGATGAGGTGGGAAAACCTGGAGAAGCGAAAGCTCAGCTGGAGGGATCTCTGGGAAATGGAGGCAAGCAACATCAGCTTCATAATCAGAGCTATCAATGATGTGCTACCATCTCCCAAAAAAATCCACCAATGGCATGGCGAAGACCCAACCTGTGACCTCTGTCCAACTCCAGGAACTCTCAAACACATCCTGACTGGTTGTAAGACCAGCCTCACACAAGGCCGCTACACCTGGAGGCACAACCTGGTCCTGAAGAGTTTGGCAGTTGTCCTTGAGAGCAAGAGGAATACCATCAACTCCTTGCCCATGAGAGACACCACTTCCAGCAGAGCACCGCTGACTTTCATCCGAGAGGGAGAGAAAAAGCCCAACCATCCTCCTGCCAAACCATCCTCCTGCTATCCAAGGCCTGGGATTGGAAGATGCGGGTTGACATTGGCCAGCAATTGGTTTTCCCAGCGGAGACTGCAACCACCACCCTAAGGCCAGACTTGGTGCTCTGGCCCCCTTCACTCAAGGCTGTCTACATAGCAGAGTCCCGTGGGAAAACTCAGTTGAAGAGGCCTATGAGCACAAGAAGCTGCGCTAAACAGAACTCGCAGTCGATGCACAACAGCGAGGATGGAAAGCCAAGGTCTATCCCATTGAATTTGGATGCAGAGGGTTTGTGGATTCCTCCACCATCAGACTTCTAAAAGACCTGGGTATCCATGCACAGGCTCTGCGGCACACAGTTAGATCACTCTCCGAAGCGGCAGAAAGAAGCAGCCACTGGATTTGGATGAAGAGGAATGACCCTTGTTGGGCTCATAGACCAGCAACGTAAGACACCCCCCACCAGCTTCTCAACATCTGATTGGGCATGGGACACAAGTGCGGGTGTGATCAACTTGTCGCTGGCCACCATCAATGAGGTGACTAGTGATGAAAGGCTGAAACACCCAATGATTCTTTGGAGCACTACTGATGATGTGTCCCAAATTCACAACCTTCCCATCCCTAAGGCACAGCTCCTACACCACTCTCAACATCAAGGCCAAATCTCATGTAAGGACCATCCATTGGTACAAACGGACAGAGTAACATCATGTCCAGTGTTTCATGATTGTCATTCTGGATGAATTTAAAAAACATGTGAATTAGCCCCACTGTTATGCAACAGTACGCATAAGTGCAGACGCGCTTGCTCGCCAACCATTTTTAGAAAAGCACTTAAAAAGTCAGTTTTCCATAAGTTCCCCTGAAGCATTGCGGACTTGATTGTTTCCTGCCGTGGTGTACGCAACATGGATGCGGCTGATATTCATGTCAAATTAGTTGAGCATGGCCAAGACGTCACAATTAAAAAAGACAGACAGCACTCAGTGTAAAGTCGGATTTGGGTTAAAGATTGGCAGCCATGTTAAATATCAGTCTGGTCTTGCCTCAACGAAACCCCAGCTCTCACTGAGAAGCCCGCACACGTGCGGGTTCACGCAAAGTTCACAAATTTGTCAGCAACTTCACGACCACGGGCCATTTCACAAGCATTCTGAAACGAAACCTGGTAATCACTTGTCACATTGACAGCCATTGAGATCTGCCGGTGTATCAATCATCTCAGCAAGTAACCTGAACACTCTGGCAGGCCCGCTCATGAAAAATATTTAGTCCTCTTGGTACCGCTTTCAATTTGAGGATTAACCGAATGACGTGGAAAACTGCTGAGGCGTGAATTGTGCAACTCATACGATAGCAAGTTGAATGAGTTGTAAACACGACGGTGACTACATCCAGTTCCACAAATGGAATTTGACATTCTTTACCTCCTATTTGTTGGACATGCTAAATGCAATCCAAAGTTGGCCTAGATACTGTATGTTATGCAGCTAATGCTGGACAATTAAAAGACTAAATTGCCTTGTGATGTAGGGAAACAAAAAAATGTGTTTTGTCGAGTCGCATATCTCATATTTTCTTCTTTACGAAGTGAGCCCAAACAATCTGAACAAGTTTAGGCTGATTCCAAAATTTGCCAGAAAAAAATGTGGTGAACACTGCCTCTCACCAATCAGGCATATTACAGGGGTCGTGTTTAGGCTAAGGATGTTTTGACCCACATTTTGGCTATTGTTCAGATCCACTTGTTAGTGATCGTGCAAGAGAGTTTCTACAGTATGTCGGGTGTGCTCCTTTTCAACTGCTACAATAATTGATTTTTGGGCCAATTATTTGATGAGTAAAATAACTTGGATGAATTACTGAAAGAACAGTTATTTACAACGGATGAGACTTTTGAAGTAGAAGGGATGATATAAAAACATACATAATTAATTTTAATTTAATTTAAAACAGATTCTCATCTTACAGACAGAATATTGTCGGTGTTCAAATACCTGTTAATTAATTATTGTTGTTTTTTTTTTTAACAAACACAGCAGGAAAAATGTTACTCTGAGTTTCTGAGTAGACAGAACTTGACTAGGTTTGTTGAGGCAAATATCACATTTACAGTTTCATAAAAAAATACAATTATACCAGCATTTAATCAGCAAATGTGGTCTATTTAGAAATGTTTAAGGTATTTTATGCTTGCAATTTCATATTTAGTTTTTTTTCATTTATTTGTGTTCTATATCATTTTGAATAACTTTTTTCTGAGTATTTTTTAAACATTTGTACATTGTATTTATTTAACAGAATTTTCTTTATTTGTGTATTTATTTCTTTATTTATCTATTGATATATGTATTTAGTTAGTTAGTTATTCATTTATGTATGTATTTATTTATTTATTTATTCATTTGGTTGTTTTTGTTTTAATTGTTTGTTTGTTTGTTTGTTTTTTTGTTTTTTTTTTTTTGTTTGTTTGTTTGTTTGTTTGTTTGTTTGTTTGTTTGTTTGTTTGTTTGTTTGTTTGTTTGTTTGTGGACAAATGTTGTCATCGTTTCACACGAGTCCGCTGAAGGAACAACACTGTGTTTACAAAGCACTCCATTATTATGAAAGGTTGATGAGTCGTCTTTGAATGTGGTATGTGTTTCTGGTGTCACTTTGACGTGGTCAGTCGAGGTAAAAGAGATTAAAGAATGTGTAATTGCACAATTTGTTTTTGCCACAGGCACTGCTTCATAGATAACATCTCCATTTCCAGCTTTATGTCGGAGACAGGTCTCCCTCATGGACTGTGTAAACAGTGTTCAGCGTTCAGCTGCCACCTGATGTCTTTTGTGCATCTGCACATACACACACACACACGCTCACTTAAGTCCTGGCATGTAAACACGAAATAGGTTGTATGCCAATTTGCACACCTTGCAAGTTCTCAACCTCAGTTTTGTCATCGAAATGAGCAGGGAAACGGTCACTTTTTGATCTAGTTTGAGTTAATCATATATTTTTGGGGGAGTGGAGTAATACAATTGAAAAGAAAACCATAAATATGAAACAGAAGAAAAGTGCCAATTCTATATCTTGTACGAGTGATTTGATTCACAATCATGTATTCAGAGATAGCACATTAAAACTGAGCTGTCTTAAGTCTTAATGACAAAAACTGACATGAGGGAAATTAGCACTTTACACTTCAACATAGAAAGACTAAAATTTGTTTCCGAAATTTTGTTTAAAGATAAAGTTTTGAATGATAAATATATAGTCTTTGAGAGTTTTCCCACAAACGGTATTCCTTTTAAAATCTCTCCCATCCATAATTTCATGGGCCTGTTGATATAGTAACCAAGATGATAATGTAACAAAAGATGGAACGAGTGTGTGTGTGTGTGTGTGTGGGTGTGTGTGTGTGTGTGTGTGTGTGTGTGTGTGTGTGTGTGTGTGTGTGTGTGTGTGTGTGTGTGTGTGTGTGTGTGTGTGTGTGTGTGTGTGTGTGTGTGTGTGTGTGTGTGTGTGTGTGTGTGTGTGTGTGTGTGTGTGTGTGTGTGTGTGTGTGTGTGTGTGTGTGTGTGTGTGTGTGTGTGTGTGTGTGTGTGTGTGTGTGTGTTTTTGCATGATTTCACTTTGAGATCATTGGAGATTTCACACAGGTGAGCACTTGGAGCCAAAAGAATGCATTACCACCCCCATTTTCTCTCCAACATTATTAGCTTGTCACTCACTCCCATATGGGATTCAAGGCCTAGGGCCCCCACAGTGAGGAGGCTGCATCATGATACCTGCTTCTTCTATGGGGATCAACAGGAGGGTTTGTCAGTACATGACAAGAATGGACACTCATCTCGCCGCAATATCCACTGGCCCCACGTTTCTCCGGAGTGGGATAATTGATTCCCGCACCCATCTTAAAGCTGGCCCCTATGCTGCTCCCCACCAACAATGCTGGTTAAAACGCCTGTGGTCTCCTGTGTTTTGAATTGAGAGATGTCATAACGGTAGTAGGTGGAAACGGCACAGGCTTCGGTAATGGACGCTAATATCTCCAGTGAGCCTCCCTTCACACGACTATCATCATTATAATCTTCTCTCGACTTCTTTTACACACTCAGAAGTGACAAATTGGAAGTAAAATTCTGTTTAGAATGTTTAAAACATACACAAATAACACTCAGCCTTTTGATCAGAAGTGACATATTGTAGCAGCAGTGATGTGCGGTGATGTTCATTGCTGGTGAGGCACTGACGTCATTACAGTCATGACTGTAAACCCGAACAGTACTACTGACTTAAAGTCATTGAGGTCAGTCAACTCAAAAGCCGATTTTTTTGTTTCAAAAACTCAAACGTTTTGAGTTTTTGAATGAGTCCTGCGTTTTCAATTTGCAGTAGATCAATACTTTTGAATTTATGGCAATCGTTTACTCAAACATTTTGAGTTCACAGCAGGAAGCTGCGTGATGATATCACTGCGTGCTCTCATTGGACGCCATTTGAATTCTCAACGGCTGAATCTGGCAGAGACCGACGGATTATTTATTTTAAATTAGGGTGGAAAGACAAACAATCGTATTTAATATCAATGTCATCCACCGCTCGAGCCAAGGACTTCTCCTAATGTTAGGAGCTCTTCTGTGGTAAGTTGGAGTTTTTTCTTAAACGTCTCTTGTTTGTAGAAAGACACAGCAGTGTTATTAAGAGAATTGTACCGCGCAGGTTTGTTTGGGCGGTGGTGGAGTAACAACTATCAGGAGGTGATAAAAAGTTATGTTTGTGTCGGCGAAGGTCTGAGAATAATTGTCAAATGGGTGTTAAATTAAGTTTTATATGAACTTCAAAAGTTATAAGGGTCACCCGAAATCCGCCACACAGATGCTGCAACGCCTGCAGGTTGGTGCTTTGAGTTAACTTTGTTTTAAACGGCAGCACAATAAATCATGCTAATTCAATGTGCAACAGTTGTGCTGCTGTTTTAAGAAGGCACTAAGTAAATATAATGCTAGCCAAATGAAATATCACTCTGTACAACTGTGTAGTTTTAAATGGTCATTCATGTGTAAACATACAACTTTTTAAATGTATTTTTGAAACTGCAAACACCTGCAAACACCATTTTTCAAACTGCAAACACCTGACTGGCTTGATGGCATCATTTAATCTGGTAAATTAGATTATTTATTCAATTTAAAAAGTAAACATGGATCAGGGTGTTTTATTAAATTAAATGATTACATTTGTTGTCTGTTTTTTCTATTCAATCTTTTAGCCCCAGGGTGGAAATTGAGTAACACCACCATTATCTAAGGTATGTTTACATTTTTTATTAATGCTACACGATTAATTACCCGTATCATATTAAAAATAATACATGTATGTATTTTTATATATTGAACAGAATTTTACCTAAACTTAATTCTCCATAGGTCTCCATAGGCCACTGTCTTGGGTTTGAGATGCTGAAGACAAGTACTGCAATGTTCAGCTCCTGTCGCTTTCCCCAAATTAAAACTTGGCTTTTATCTCCTCTTGCTTTTGATAAAGGAGCAGCATGATATACACGAAACGCAGTCTGGCCCTTTGTGCTCTCCATGCATACCTACGAGAAGATGACTCACAGTTCTTCAAAACATGCAATGTATGTATTGCCTGACTTAACACAAATGTCTATTGATGTATTTTGCAGTGGGAAGAGGATCCAGATATTGAAAACATTCTTGGCGCACTTCTCTCCGTGACAACTGACAACTAGCGCCATCTTGTTTAACCCCAACAGCATTTCTGTTGTGATAGAAGATGGCATTATTGTGAGACGTCTCCCCAGGTTGGCTGATACACACCTCCTCTAGTTTGGTTTAATGTATGCACTGCATTTAGATTCTCCAAAAAAAATTAATCCACACATTCACCTTCATTCAGAAAATACTGCTGTGTCTTGATGATAACAGACCACTCAAACCACGCCTGCTAAGTTTGAAAAATGCTTTGTTCCGCAGTATTGAAGGCCTCCAATATTACGGAACAAAGCAACACTGGATAAGTAATTTCATAGTTTTACTCTGCTTTGTATACCTAAACATTGATGTACTGTTTGTGACTGATTTTCTATTCATAATTTGATGTGTAAACCTGGATTTCACCAAAATGTCTTTTTTCATTTCATGAATACTGTTTGTTTTTAGTAAGTTTTACTTTAATTTGCACCTTATAACGAGTACATTGAAATGTATTCTCTTGTAATTATTCAAGTATATGCTTGTCAGAGAATTTATTTTTTAACAGAACAGCAGAGTATAATTTGTTGTTTTTTCTGTTTTGTTTTGTTGTTGTGTTTATTTCACATCTTTATCACGATGTTGTGTTAATTACTAAAAAAGAACTGCTCAGGGGTTTATTTGTTGTTTTGGTACGTGGACATGCTGTGCATTTGATACTGTTATCATGAATGTTTTATCAAAGTTTGTTTTAAACCTTAATAAAAAATGTGCACTAAAACAGACATGTGAGGTGGGTTTTTGTTTTTAGACATAGAAGGCAAATGTAAGTACAGTATACATGAATATATTTTTTCATGTAACATTATAAATTTGAGTTGGTTACGCTTAAATATGAAACCTAATTTTAACTTAAAAATTAAGATAATAAGAAAACATTAGAGTAAACTGAAAGTACATCTTTTAAGTTCATTCAAACTCATAACATTTATGTCCAAACAAACTCATAACATTTAAGTTCAGTCAAACTCATAAAATGTATTTCCACTACTCAAAAATTTTGAGTAAACTGTACTCAAAAATTTTGACGTAATCACTTGCCATAAAAATTTTGAGTACTTTCAACTTGTTGGGTTTTATAGTGCAGATTTACAAACATATGAACTCCACAGAGTAGCTTATTCACCATTTGATTGGCAACAGGTAACGAGTTTTGTTTAAAATGTCATGTCAGCATTCTTTATATACTGTATACAAACTGTAGGATCGAAAAAAAGAATTTAAAAAAAACGTTATTATCGTGTTACCTTTACTTAGAAATGAAGTCCATGCGCCGCTCCTTCTGAAGAAACGCATGGATAACTTTTTTGTAGAAGCCTTCTTTATCTTTCTTTAGTTTTAAAAGTCTCTTTGTCTCAACGAAGATCAGTGCTCGTGAAGAAAGTCGTCCTTGATCAGTCCTGTTCCGACTATGTTTTCAGTCTTTTGAATGAGAATGACCGCTCCACTGATGCTGTAGTAGCTGGAACATTGAACACGAGCTGGTGCAACTTTGTCGCTTCATGAATAGTTTCAATGATATCCTTCTTGGCCAAAAAACTCATAAGCTGTACAGATTTACATTCATCCCTCACCGTTTGTGAGCTATACAGTCCGATGTAGGTCTTCCTTTAATGATTATCTCCTGCTTCGATTGAAAGTCCAGTTTAGAAAATTCTATTAATTTTGACATGTAATCCACCATTCTGAAAATATGGCCAAGCAACACGAAAAAATGACTGGATGGTTGCACTTAACTTGCTAACTGTTTACTGTAGCTTGCTGTCACTAATTCTATTATTCTGGAGCCGAGCAGTCGCAAGAAGGATCTCTAATCACCAGCGCCCCCTGTCATGAGGCAGGAGAACTGTGTTTATCACTTACCTTGTATAGTGATGGTTGTTTTAAAGTGCACAATCAATACAGTTGAGTTGAGTTTGTATCAAGGAATCGTTGCCTTAAAATCTTTAATAAATACAGTTGAATTGGGTTGAGTTGAGTTTAATTGAGTTGAGAGTTGAGTATTATTGGCACAGACACTCAAACTAAATTAAATATACTGTATCTTGGCTGGTCCACGAATAGTATCACAACATTAGCCTCTGCACTGTCACATAGAAATGTTTTTGAATGAATCTCAGGATTTTAAATTATCTCATGATGTTACTTTAATTTGTCTCTGGTTAGTCCCCTGTTAATAGAAAATTAATTTTCCGACGCCAGGATCAGAGAGCGTTCCACCATATTGGGTTTCCCTTTTTAGCCAGAGCAAAAGGTGCCGAAAAGACGAGTCTCGTTGTGCATTTCGAATTTTGTTCCTGTGCAATTGCAGTGAGGCACCTCCGGGCTTTTAGGTCAAAAGATGGAATGCACAGCTTGTTGAATCTTGTGGACTTTGAAGTAATTCCTCGAGAGGGGCTAGCATCCCTAGAAAACATCCACATTAATATATCAACCTTTGCCACACATAAAAATGAAAAGTGGTGCATGGTTGTGCTTCGGTGTAATAGTTGGCGATCAGCAAGCAATCCATTACTCCGCAAATTGAGCTGGCAGAAAACTTGAAACTCAAACTCGTTTGACCCTTCCAAGATGAAAAATGATATGAAATTGTGGATGTCCTGGCTTCTACTAAAAATGTGGAGAGCAGCAAGCTCAGCTATCCTGAGTCAGGTAATCGGAGGAACAAGAGTACAAGAGCAATGGTCCCACGATGACTGCAAAGATAAAGATACTGCTCCACTCCGAACAGCGCCATCCTCAGCCTTTGAAACCGGCAGCATCAGCCAAAGGAGAGAAGCAAGTTAGTCACACAGTACATACCCACACTACAAGACAACAGCACAGTCATATTAAGAGAGACTGATGTAAATAGGTAAGAAAGATAAAGAAAATAAAAACGGATGGGAAGCTTAGTGGAGCTTAGCCTTATTTAATTTTGTCAGTAACCCTCACACAAGTTAGTCATGACAACAGCCTAGTAAATGCACAATTGAAACAAAGACAGTCCACAAAATACCCTGATAAACAGTATACTGCCCATTTATTCATTCCATTTCTGACCTGTTTATTACTTACATGGGTCACTGGTGATGGTGGAGGCTATCCCATTTGTTTTCGGGCAGTCGGTGAGGCACACCCTGAATGGCTTGACAACCAATCACAGATATACTCTCTTGTATGTATCATATACAGTGAGACCTCAGCTTACAAACTTAATTGGTTCCCATAGAGTGTGTGTAAGGTCAAGAGTTCGTCTGCCAAACATTTATTTCCCATAAGAAACCATTAAAAATGGGAACAATTCGTTCCCAGGTCCCCATAAAACATAATTTTCTACTAAATTAGCCTTAAAACTACATACAATATACCTTATTTTTATGTATAATAAATGTGCTATTGTATTGTAATTAAAAATATAAACTATATTGTAAAATAAGGACATTTATTTACCTTTGTGATGGTCGTTGATGTAGTTGCCTCTTGATGATATCCGGGTGAAGTTGCAGTGCTTTCGTTGTGATAATATACTCACTCACACGGTCCTCTGCGAGCTGCTTTTGGTTAATCCAAATCAACAGTTTTTCAACCTCTTCTATTGCCTGAGACCGTTGGTTAGACAACACAGAAATACCCTTACCCACACGTAGCAATGGTCGACAAACCATTTTGGTACTGGAACGCTAAGTCACACAAACACACACCTTGTTCGTGTTTTTCGATGATCTTCTTCTGCTCGATCGTAATTTTCTTTTGCGTCCTCTTCGGCTTAACACTAGCCTGTGGTGGGGTCTTTTTAATAGCAAAAGTACTCCACTTGATAGCAAACCACGTCTGCACTCAAAGGGGTGTGGAAAACTAATCCACCAGCCACCGTAGCGCTGTTCGACCGTGTGGTTTGGTATTCATCCGCCGAAAACTAGTCCGCCAGCCACAATGGCGCTGTGTGGTTTGGTTCGCTTGCCAAAAACTAGTTTGGATGCCAAGATTATATTCTTGCAAATTTAATGTTCGTAAAGCGAAAAGTTCATGAGATAAAGCGTTCGTAAACCGAGGCATCACTGTATATGGTTGATGTGAATGCTTCAAAATGCTGTTTTATTTGACTTTTTCCATTATATGGAGTTCAATATATGTTGAGTACAAGATTAAAATTACTGAATAAATAAATACATTTTAAAAAGGGCATTATTCCTGATACACTATAGGTCTAAAATGACTTTTTTTGTATTTCTTTTTTTTTGTTTGGACACACACAGCTAATAGCAAATGAATACATCGAAAACAAATTAAAGAAGCTCACCAGGGAAATCCAAAAATGAAGGACATTTTCCCCATGTTTATAGTAATTTAGTTTGTTTTATAAACACAAGATATAGTTTCAGTTAGTCCTCGTTTGTTGAAAGCAGTTTTGTTGTATTTTATTTCTTTCCTGAAAATATGTTTTCAATTTGTGTTTCTTTTTTTTCCGTGAACTATGATAACCGGTAGGACAAGACCCTCGGCCCCCCCTTAAAGTGCTACATACTTCACGTCACTGATACTACAGTGTACAACATGATGGAGATTCCAGATGGTCAAACACTCTACAGTACCTTCATAAATGCATAGTATTTTGAACAGAGGTGATGGGGAAAAAAGGTCAACTGTAAATGGAAGTAATTTCATCCCTTTGACTTGAGCGCCACCAGGCCTACCGTTCCCGCCTTTCTGCTCGAGCTTCTCGTGCATTAGCCTCACTCTGACCTTGTCTTGATATCACATCCTTGAAGAAGGAATGTAAATCGTATCCGTCCAATCCCAACCCCGTTACCGCTAAACCGGCTCCCTCTCGCTGCCACTGCTCGGACCGGCTGCAGGAGCCACATGATCTTTTCCATGTTCCAGACATAATTTGCGGCTTAGGTCTTTTTTGGAGGCTGACGCTGCGTCTGCGCCGCTTCTGCTGTTTCAGGCGTCAGCCACGCTGCGTGCAACCCTTCCACGGGAGTGCGGAAAAGTCCCATTTTTATTTGCAGCGACCCACAGAGGTCGCTGTTGTTTGTTTGGCAGCGACGTGCCCAAGATGCCAAACAAATTCGAAACTAACAATCAACAAAATCAAGAAAATGAATCAAGAAACTCAGCCATTTTACAAGCATGCACAAATTTCTGTTCCACTTAACAGTCAAGGACAGAGTTAAAGAGGACATTTGCAAATTTCAGTGCAACTCAATCCAGCTTTATTGAGGCCATTTAACCTAAAGGTCTGAGCAAATTTTCTAGTGAAGTGTTATGACACGTGTGAGACATATTGCATGTGAGCGTGCAGCGGCTTGTCTGCGCTTTAACGTACTCATCGTGTTACTTGGTGGGAGAAATGTGACGTGCCGTCATAGTGCATAGCAGGAATGGTCAGTTTTCTAAAGAGAGGTGTATTATGATCTCAGAAAAACAAATCATGTTTTTACTCAACCTTTACCAATTCCTATTTTCACTCTTCGGGGATAAAGTAAAATGTTCACGGGGGCAAGTCATTCAAAATTGGACCGATGCCAATGGTCACCCACCTTCTACTCATGCTTGAATTAAAATATTTACAATCGTTACATTAGTGACCGAGATTATTGGGACAAATCAACCCAATGTTGTTAAAAGTGGAAACCGGACCTGCACCATTTTTCCAGATTTGCACTGAATAAATGTTACATTTGTACCACATCATTTCAATGAATTACTTGAATTCATCAAAGTAAATCTCCCAGCAGATGCGCTCACCAGCATAACCAGCATAATATACTGCTGTGTTTCACCAGCAGAATCAGTGATGAAAACAGAGCTTGCTGTTGTCGTTTTTAGCAGGTCCTGTCAAATGAGGCCCTGCCAGGCCCACTGGGGCAATTAAGGGCTCAATATCTCACACGGACAGTCACTAAAACGAGAAAGTGGCGTATTTCAGATCTGTTGTCTTGCACACTGTTGACATTAAGATTCTCCTAGTTTCTCCATTATGTGTCTTATCACAATCCTCTTTACAGCCTGCATTGCCAAGAGATATGGTGTCAACGCCTGTGGTCATGCCCATCCTGCAGATAACCTCAAAACTCAGGCGGACCCTTTGGTTCTCACGTGCACCCGGACACATGAGAAAAAGTGATGAGATGTTTCCAGGTGTGTACTCCCTTCCCCTATTTTCCCAGGAAATAGAGCATATAATGTGGGGTGTGGGGGGAGGGCAAAAAAAGTTTTTTTAATCTATTTTGTTTCATTGGAATTTTCAGTCAATGAATGTCAGTATATTCAAGAAAAAATAAACTCATAGTAAAGCACACAATTATTTTAGTCATTGAGTTGTCAATTGAAACTGATTAAACACAACACCCACTTGCATTAACATAGGGTTCAATGCCAGAGATAAATAGCACGTTCTCCCCGTGCTTGCGTGGGTTTGCCCTCTGGTTTCCTCCCACATTACAAAAACACGGATGGCAGGCTGTTTGAACCTTGCAAATCGTCCCGAGGTGTGTGCGTGCGTGCATGTGTGTGTGTGTGTGTGTGTGTGTGTGTGTGTGTGTGTGTGTGTGTGTGTGTGTGTGTGTGTGTGTGTGTGTGTGTGTGTGTGTGTGTGTGTGTGTGTGTGTGTGTGTTCTCGTGTGCGCGCCCCGGTGAGGACATCAACCTGACTGCATGTAGCCCGGTGGGGACTCATGTACCCGTGGGGACCTAAAATGAGGTTCCCACGCGCAAATTGCTCTGAGAGACTTCAAAATGAGGTCCCCACGGGCAAATTGCTCTGAGAGACTTCAAACCATGTTTTAAAGACGTTTCATTACATTTCCTAAAGTGTCCCCACGGGGGCATTCCAGACCAAAAAACTGTGTGTATGTATGCGACCCTAATGTGGCAGACTGGTATACGCCAGGGATGTGTCCTCGCACCAGTCCTGTTCAACATGTTCCTCCTGTGTGTGACAATGTTGCTCTATGAGAGGATCGAGAAGAACGGTGGGGTTACCATAGATTTCCGGCTTGATGGAAATCTATTCAACATCTGGACGCTCCAGGCAGTCACGAAAGTAAGATCAGAGCAAGTCATCGAACTCCAATATGCAGATGACTGTGGAGTTGTGGCCCACACACCAGAAGCACTACAAGCTAGTCTCTCAGCTGCTGCAGATGCCTATGGTAGACTGGGCCTCTCTGTCAATGTGGAAAAGACTGAGGAAATCTGTCAGTGGGCATCTATTCCTCCAGTTCATCCACCAACATTCACCATCTCCAATAAGCCACGAGCAATGGTGGACTCTTTCATATACCTGGGCAGCTTTCTCTCTGACGACTGCAGCATCGACAGAGAGAAGCTATAGTCACCCAGCACCAACTTCGCTGGCTAGGCCAGGTGATCAGGATGCCAGAAGAGCGCTTGCCACGTATGGCCAGCTCCATCCCCCAAAAAAACACTATAAAAACCAGGTGAAGACTGCCAGTGTAGGGGGTTAGAAACGACCTCTGTTATTGTATGTTAGTCGATTAGTCAGGAGAGGGCGCTACGCGCCTGTGAATGGAACAGAGGAAGGCGATGTAGGCTCAGCTCACGCATGCGCAGTTGTCATAAATGACGTTGTGTGAAGCTGATTAACACGGTTGTCTCGTGTCGTCTTTCCTCGTCGTTCACAGGTATTCAAAATAATAAGTGTTAGACATTCTCAAGATGTTAAAGTAATTGGGGACTTATTGGGCGATGCTATATATGAAACCTTGTTTTGTGGCTTTGATGAATATTTTGTGGCTTTGATGAATTTGGATTTTTGGATGTCAATTGTAGTTCCCAGTACAACACACACGAGCGGGCAGACGTGCATAAGCATGTGCGAATGTGGAGGATATATACAATGTATATATGTTGAATGTATAGATCTACACATGAATGTATTCTGATATTGAAATTGCTGAATGGATGTTTTGATGAGTAAATGGTCATAAATGCCGTTGTGTGAAGCTGATTAACACGGTTGTCTCGTGTCGTCTTTCCTCGTCGTTCA
Source organism: Hippocampus bargibanti (assembly GCF_051943395.1). NCBI lineage: Eukaryota > Metazoa > Chordata > Actinopteri > Syngnathiformes > Syngnathidae > Hippocampus > Hippocampus bargibanti. Next base: position 20,430,358 of record NC_142744.1, on the reverse strand, counting down.
CAGTGCTACCTGCCTGTGACGCATTTGGACTGACCCAGGTATCCCCTAGGCCTGAGGCCGGTTACACCATGAAAAAATGCGGCCTGAACCCGACCGACCCAGCTGGAGGACATTGCAGCTCAACGCTCCATCTGGCGGCAGCTCCTCCAACAAGGCATATAGAAACTTGAGGAAGACCGAGGTGACTGACGGACCAGGAAACGTCAAAGGAGACATCATGATAGTGCCACACCCACAACCCCAGTCAATGCCTTCACCTGCTCTGCCTGTGGCAAGCAGTGTGGATCACGGATTGGGCTATACAGTAACATCAAATGGTCCGACAAGAAGAAGTAGAGCTGGACTGTCATCATCGGACACGATGGACAACCTTAAGCAAGTAAGACAATGTAGCAGTAGAAGAATGTGCATGCCCGCCACAACATATTTATATGTGAAAGTCCGTATAAGTAACACAAGGTCTACAATTGGTGCGTTGCATGTAGCATTCGATGTCACGGCCTTATGCCAACAACGTGGCACACTAGCATCGAGAGCATCCAGCATATTTTGTTCAGATAATGATTAAACTACGGTGACATAGATTAGTCTTATAAATCGTATTTTCGAGACTGTTGTCACCACCTTCACCTGGTTCATGGGCCAGTGCAGCCAGCATTACTCGAGGATTTTTATAAAATCGAATTAAATTGATACATACAGCTAATACTGCAGCCCCAATTCTATTGTAAAAGCAAAAACATATGTGCAGCAATGCATTTGGGCCGCCCCATTTATGCATTTTGACAGCCGCTGGAGCAACTTTGTAACTCCACTGCGCGTGTCAATTACAATTGGCCCATATTGCTATGTGATCTGTGCCTCATATGACATACCTCTTTTAAAATAGTTAAAGAAACAAATTTAGTTAAACAGCAATTGAAAACTGTTCGTTTTGCTTGAGAGGTTTTAACTTTGGTCGTGATTCGCTGGAAACTGCTGAGATAATATAATTGAATGATCATTTACCCATGATACATTGCAGTATTTACATCGAACGACATCGACATAAATGGTTGCATTATGGAGCGAGAGAACAGGAGTAAAACCCTAAAAGAAAACACAAACATATCGAGAAGGCATGCCCCGCCTATTCCAGTGGAAATGTCTCTCATCAACCCCTGGCGGGACTTCTCCAGCCACTACCAGTCCCCTCCCGACTCTGGTCCCATATCTCCCTGGACTTCGTCACGGGCCTTCCCCCTTCCCGTGGCAAGACGGTCGTCCTCACTGTGGTGGACTGCTTTTCCAAGCGGCCCACTTCATCCCGTTAACCAGGTTGCCGTCCGCCATCGAGACAGCCCAACTCCTGGTTAACCATGTCGTCCGTCTTCACGGGATCCCGGCGGACATCGTGTCGGACCGGGGACCGCAATTCGTCTCCAAGGTATGGAAACGTTTCTGTCGGTCCATAGGGGCATCGGCGAGCTTGTCGTCCGGCTACCACCCACAATCCAACGGCCAGACGGAGCGCAACAACCAGGATCTGGAAGCGGCTCTACGGTGTGTGTGCCTCCATCGTCCAGCATCGTGGGCCCTCCACTTGCCGTGGGGGAATACGCGCACAACACCCTGGTCTCCTCAGCCACAGGTCGGTCCCCGTTCATGTCTGCCTGTGAATATCAGCCGCCGCTGATCCCCACCCAGGAGGGCCACGTGGAGGTCCCGTCTATCCAACACCACCTCAGACGGGCCCATCGCGTGTTGAAGGAGACCAGAGCCGCCCTGTCACGCACGGCATCCCGGAACAAACACATTGCGGATCGTTGTCGCCACCAGGAGGTGTGGCTGTCCACGAGGGATCTCTGGTTGGCCGGGACATTGGCCAAACTCGGCCCACGGTTCACGGGTCCCTTCCCCATCGAGGCCATCCTCAGCCCGGTCTCGGTTAGGCTCCAGCTGCCACCCACGATGAGGATCCACCCGGTCTTCCACGTATCCCTCCTCAAGCCGGTGGAAACCAGCCCCCTAGCTACGGCACCCGCCGTCCCGCCCCCTCCTCGGATGGTGGACGGCGACCCAGTCTACACGGTGCGGGAGATACTGGACTCTCGGCGCATGGGCAGGGGATTGCAATACCTGGTCGACTGGGAGGGCTACGGGCCGGAAGAACGTCAGTGGGTCCCCCGCTCCTGGATCCTTGACCCATCACTCACCCGAGCGTTCCACTCGGCTCAACCCTCCAAACCGGGTGGGCCGCCATGGGACGTCCGTTGAGGGGGGGGGGGGGGGGGGGTGCTGTCACATCCGTATTGGCGTCAGGTGCGCGCCCCTCCCCTCCCTGCTCTCCGGGCTCACTCACCTGATTCCAATCCCCCTATGAATGGATGGATGGATGGATGGATGGATGGATGGATGGATGGATGGATGGATGGATGGATATATTTTGGATGCACAATTCAATAATCAGAAAAAGCTTTGTTTGTATTAAGTTCAAGGAATGCCATCAGTTTCGATATGTCATGCACAAGACAAAAAAACTGAGTTACATTCAAAAGCGAAAAACTAATTTCTCTTACAAAATAAATTGATCAATATAGTATTGTTTTTCCATTCATTGACAAAAACAAATTGTAACTAATTTTTAATTTTTACCATAACGTAGTGAAACTGCTAGTCGTTGTTCGATGTCGTAAGTTTCCGGTATTTGTATGTTCGTCTATAAATAGTTATGATCGAGATTCGTTACATGATTTCTAACAAGCAGGAGAGCAATAAGTTGAAGAGTAATGTTTCGAATGGTTCCGTTTATACATAGGTCGGTTATTGTTGAGGTACTGTTTGAATAATCAATACGGATAAGCAGAAATAGCGTGCATTAGAGCGTATTGTATGCTCCATTCGGCAATCGATGATGACGTTAGATTTACATTCATTTATGTTATATTTATCAATTAATTCATATCAGTCCTTAAATTCTTAAAAGACAAATGTAGACCAGTGTAATGGTAATCCTGCCGGTTTCCATATTAGTATTCAATAATACCTTAGCACTATTCAGTACCAGCTAGATATATGTAGGTATTAGCTACAGTGATGCATGAAGTGATGTATCATAAATCCTTTATTATTCTGATCATTATTGAGGCTGACTATGAATGTTGAGGACAGCATTCGTTAGGATAAGGGATTAAGAAGTGTTACAATTCAGTCATATTAGTTATATAAATTTTTCAAGTATATCTTAGGTATTATAAGATTTGGATCTAATAGATTGATTGTACTAAGTTGTTACGTTTGGTGGATTGACTGACATGAGCTGATGGTTGACAGATTTTAAATGTTCTATACAATAATGAATGTATACATTTTGAGTTACGCATTGATGAAGTTTGACAACTACTACGGGTCTAATAATGAAAAGTACGGTTGATACTATTTGCTGGAATTAGCATTAATATTTATCATGTTTGACGTCTATCTGTGATGGGACATGACAGTTTGAATCGAGCATATTGGTATGTTAGTATGATGATCGTTACATATTTCGGTAAGTCGTCGCTCTTATTCGTTCCGGAGAGCTTTATCTGTGCGTCAGCCTGTATAAGTGAACGTGTCAATTTAACGATGTCAGTTCTTAAACTGTTTCTCTCTGACAATCTGCATGTTTTCCTAAAAGCACTGTTTAGTGCCGTGTGGATAAAGCTATCTTAGGAACTCATCGACATGATATTATATACTATGTTGTACTAACAGTGTCAAATGTTTATTTCAGAGTTATCAATGTCACATCGTACATTTATTATCACTTACTTGTTCAAAATACATGTTCTAAATCAATGATGCTACAGTCCATCGTACCCTATCAAATATTCGTCCATGCTGCACTGTCAAGATATGTAGCTATGCCGGTCGAGTATTGAAGCAAGTATACGTTGAATTACTAGGTTTTATGCAGATTCGATTAAACTTATACATCTAATAGTCATATAACAGAATTAATTTAACGAGACGATTATATATTTTATATATAATAATCTTATAGTAATAATTCAAATATTTTTATTTATTCTATAATTTGATGATTTTGGGTAATGTTTGTTACGAATAGTCGATTCTGATAAGCTATGTCTTAAAAGCAGACAAAATACCTAATTGACCAAGTAATTAAAAGTCCAATATGCATGTTGAATAAAATTAGGATATTAATGCTTCAATTTTTTTTTTTCTACAAGTGTCAATAGCTTTTCAGATCATAGTCCCAATCTACATGCATTGCACTCTAATGTTAATATGTTATGTAATGCAGTAGTCTGTATCACATGTATAGTACGCTAAGTCGTAATTTCGTATAGCGTATATGATTATCAGTCATTTGAAGACGGTAATTCCGTTTGATTTAGTATCGACTCGAGATTGATACGTTTCCTAATTGCTAAATTATCATAAATGAATTCACTGTGATTCTTTACAGTAGCTATTAATTGGTTTTATCTTAGTGCTGATAAATAGTTATCATGATTTGGTGATCGTTGCTTGAGCCTGAATAGATAACTAAATTTAATCAAATAAAAGTATTTACATCAGTCTCAATGACATCTTTGATGCTTCACCTGCAAAGCTGCGTCCAATTGCATCGCAATATCCGTCAGGAATTAGTCACTGCGATGTCCGCATAAGATAAGTTGTGCTCCAAGATTGAAGAGCTCGTATACTTGATACTAAGGAGGTGTATTTCACGATTCACATTCAGACATTCAATCATTGTGGACAATCGCATTGTATACAGCCACTTTATCTAGAAAAATATTCAAGTTTGTGCTAATTCTAAAAAGGATGTTTTCCAACACAGTTTTGATATTTATGAAATGAGTATTTAAATCTGGATATTTAGATATGATCAAAAATTTCCTACCGATGCTATATTGTTTGTCATATAGTTTATTCTTTCCTGTTCTTTTCAGAGACTTTCACTCCACAGTGTCAGTAGCTGCAATTTAACAGATCGTAACTGCTCTTACTATTTGTCATAGCTAGTTGCAATTGTGACAGTTACTTCATACATAGTGCATTAATTGAATGGGTTTTAGTTAATACGTAGCGCATTTACATTTCATTGACAAGAGTATGTAGCAGGCAGGTTTGCAGTTGTAAGATGATCTTATGCTATTTTGGCCAAATGTATCCATGGATGTATTTCTAAATATCGCGTACAATTATACAGTTTTTTCCAATCGTTTTAATTTGACATAAATTTGGTGACATAACGAAACATCGTTCTGCTTAGTAGACAGCTTGACATCCATGTGACATCCTATCTTAATGTATTGCGATTATTTATTGTGATTTTTGTGGAGGTTGGTATCCATATGCTGTGATCAGCTGCTAGGAGTGTACGACAGGACTGTTCCAAGTTTTGCAATTACATTCATCGTGACATCAGGCTAATGTTTATCACATTTGTAGGGATTTCAACTGGTGAATTCTTTTAAGACATGCAGAAGTTTGAATGATCAAAGCAGAAGTCCAAATGGGTCATGTTTACGTGCCAGCAATGCTTCCGAGACCTTATTCCATGTCTTTTATGTCTTTTGTTTGCTTGTGACGTGGTCAGATGTGATGTAACTATTGTGTGTATTTGCTATGACATTGTTTAATTGAAGTAGCTGATTTATGACCTTTGACTGTATGATGTTAGGGAATTGGCACTAGGGCAGCAGCTTCAGTACAGCTCTTATGCCTAGAAGAGTTGATGTCAGCCATTGCTTCACTTTAAGACATTTCAAAGGTTGTCTCAACATGCTTGTCGCACTGGGCTCGAGTGATCCTCCGCATGTTTCAGGAGCTTGCGGATCTCTTGGTTCAAGCAGCTCGTCTTTGCATAGCATGATGTCATCGTCTGTGCATCTTGCTGACGCAAGGCGTTAGCAGCAACTTATGACATGTGACATTTAAGCATTTTTTTGATTCAGATGGCATGGTGTTCATGTAATATATATTCATATATTGCGTACATGGATTAATTGCTTGATATTCTTAGTGTTACAATATGAACAAATTTGCATTATTTATATTCCTTAATGCATGATACAAGCAAGCGTTTCGGTGCCGCCTCGTCTAGTTGCTTATTTTGGACTTGTTTGCTCATTTGTGTTACAAAGGGTAGTCAGTCGAAGATTAGACCATTTCGTGATTTCTGCAGTGCTTTGTGTCGTTGTGAATATGTATGTTTTTGATGGATGGAATGTCGCATGATGCTCCTCATCGTCAAAGTGCATTTTTTAGTTTATGCATTTCAATCCTTTCACTAAGCCGTTGATTCAAGATTCCTGATGTAGCATCTCGGAATCAGAAGTAAGGACGTAGCGCCTCGATGCGATGTTGCAGTCTAGCTTGGTTGAGAGATTGTATGATTGAAGTAAATTTATTTATTTTCAGGCATATTGAGCTATCTATGTTTGTTTCATATTCTATTGTGGATCATTCATGGCTGTCAAGTGAAACCTTTACTTCTTCATAGAACTGATATCGTTCTGTGCTCTAATGAGTTGAAGATTCTTGTTTGAATGCCTTGTGATTATTTTACATGTTCTGATATTGCTTTCGTTTGACTAGGTCTCTACAGATATTTCTACTTCTACTGCTGCACGTAATTCCGGAAACTTCAACGATATATCAAGTTGTGTTATCGAGGTAGTGTGAGACAGTAGTCGAAAGTTTAGTGAATCTCATGCTGGATTCAATTACTTGAGTAGATCGAATGAATTGTATGGTCGACGCGTTCTGAAGTATCACAATTTAGCTGAAATTTGGCTGTATCTGATTGCACAGTCTTTGGCATGCTCTCATAGACAGAAATTTCTGTTGACCGCATCGGAGCGATAGTTGTTGATGACGCATGGTCCAAGTAAAGTTCTGTTTATGCATTGACTATAGGATGAATCCTCGATAAGGGACCGATACTGTATCGGCTTTACTATGTGAATAGATTTGCTTAATTTGGCTATGACACGATTGTACTATGAGACATCGTATTGCATGTATTTGACCATATATATGAAATACAACAACATTAAAGCAATTTTATAATTGATATCTTGATTGAAACTATTTGACTTACTAATACTCGTAGAAGATTAAAATATTGATTTAATGTCGTACCAACGATATTGGGAAGTGAATATAACCTGAATTTCGATATAATCGACACTAATATAATGATTATACATACATTTGTATTTATAATTATATATATCATATCAAATTAAATATATATATCATAATGATTTAACTACTATAGAGTATTAGTATCGTAACTGTCTATGTTCTTCTGGATTTTTAATGTGTTATCTGTATGATTGTATATATTGATATTTTTTAATTGTATTTTCTTTTTTAACTTACAATTAATACTGAATTGATTAATTTCTTGCATGGCTAATGTGTGTGAATTTTATGTGTAACTTAGATTATGCTTGTCTGTACAGAATTACCTTCTTGAATTAGTCAACGATGTGAATGCCTCTAAGACTACAGCTATGCAACGTATGCAGTATATGACACGTAGGCTGACTTTGGTGCGAGGCCGATCAACTGCATGAAGATGTGCTGCGTATGCACGCCAACCTTATAGCTAAGTCACATGTTATGGCACGTTGACACTATGCCTCGACATGTAGAGAAGCAATTCAATAGCACTTGCAATTGATAGGTTAAGATTACGAACATGATATGTACTATGAATTATCCATATGTTGAGAGTGATCTAAATATGCAAGTCATTAGTAATTAAATAACTTAGTTTTGAAATTATTTTTAGTTGATTATTTTAAGCTATAATAATGTATTTGTATTCTCTGTTTAGCAAATAGTGATATACTTAAAGTATTCAAATTACAAAATTCTTAATTATATTCAGTTAGATTTTAATGAGTAAATATTGCATATGTAGAAGATGTAACTTTGATGTATGCTAAACTTCATTAAGATAGACTTTATCTTACAAGTTGTGACTATTTCCCATGATAATTGCATTAATGTATCACTTTAGAAATTGGTTAATTTGTAAATGGGAATTGATAAATTGAAGTACTTAAATTTCATTTTAATTGTCATTAAGTGAAATGTGATAGAATAATATAGTGACAATAATTGATCATGAAAGAAATATAAAGAACTATTCCAAATGAAGAAATTATTTTAACATGGTTAGCAAATCATTAGAAGAAATGTGTTCAGAAGAATGCCTAATCCTTTAAGTTGTCATCATCAGAATTCCAGAATTGAGGATTATGAACTTCATAAATTTGAAAATGGATAAACTAAAGTATGCAGACGTTCAGAAGTTTCCAGAGTTGCAAAAGCGAATGTTCATGAAAATTACAGAATTAAAGAATAGACTAAAGAGAGAAAATCATAACATTGTATCTAACAATAAACTTCTTTCGATTATACGATATTTAAGATGAATGACCAAAGTGACATAGAATTAGTTAATGTGCATAAAATTAGTTACAAGAGATGTTTTATAAAAGTGAATGGCAATTGTTCACAGAAATGATATGAATGTTCTTGCCATAAAATATTTTTTCCCCTAATTAAATGCTTAAAAAATTAAAGTATACAAGCTATCTAAAGTAATCCAGAGTCATTGAAAAATTAGTCATTATCCAAATAATATATGAACCATTCAATCAAAAGCCGCACAAACAGACAGAAACATGCAAATTCAGCCATAGAATTCTAAGAATATTAAATGTAAATTATTAAAGATAATATGAAATACCAACAAAAGATGCTCATGGTGAAAGCATTCAGTATAAAAATATGACATCATCTCAATTAAATATATCAAATATTCATTAATGTATTTCAAATATAATTTTATAACTTAAAAATTAATTAATTATTAAATAGCATGTATATTATAGAAAACAAAAAAATATAGAACAAAAAACTTAAAGAAAATATTCATAATGCACTTACGAAATTAAATGATTTACAAATAAGATCTACAATAATGACTAAAATATTGACTAACAATAAATAAAAAGAATCAAATTAAAAATAGTCATCTTAAACCTAAAATGATAACAAAATGTTCATTAACATTTATCAAATAACATTTAAATATTTATATAAATTATTACAATCATTAAAACGTAAAATATAGCTCTATGCGGTGGAATCTTTGTAAAATACGCTCAGTAGAAGTCATTTGAAGCCATTTTACAAATTATGGACACATGTCCGAAGACGTCGGTTGTCGCTTCAGTGTCGTTGAGTACGATGGAAACGCACTTTCAATTTTTATTTTTTTTTAAGTTAGACTAGCTTATTCAAGTGGTTGCTTATTTATCTCTGTCAGTTAAAGTTGTTTAGTGACGAAAACAATTAGAATTATCGTCTGTATTGTAGAGCGTTCACTTTGTCAACTGTAAACTTACCAAAGAGCTTAAACTCCCAAAGAGTGTTCGAACCTTGACCACCGCTACTGGTAAGAAACTTAATGGTATAATTTGTGTATTTATGACAGTATCCAGTTGAAGCCGAAGTGCAGAAACTCTACGAACAAGAGGATGACACCGTCAATCAGGAGGAAGCAGAGGAGGAAGCCTTGATAATAGACGCCATCACAGGCAGACCTTACAGGTCGTGGTCCCCTTGGGAAATGCGGCACCTGAACAAGCACCTGCAGGAGGAGTGGGAAAGCGCCGGGCCAGGTCTGAGCACAGTGTTGCCGGTCGACAACCACCGGGAGCGCGTGGTCTCGGCTGTGCGTGCCTCCCAGGCGGTCGTGATCGCCGGCGAGACCGGGTGTGGCAAAACCACCCGCATCCCTCGTTTCCTCCTGGAGGATCGTGTGATGGCGGGACATGGCGCCGATTGCAACATTCTGGTGACGCAGCCTCGTCGGATCAGCGCTGTGTCTGTGGCCCATCGCGTGGCGCACGAGATGGGCCCTGCTCTCAAACACTCTGTTGGCTATCAGGTTTGTGACATTTTCCTCTCATTATTTCGGAAGCCCCGATACCGTTTCACTGTACCACCAAAGGGTGAACAATTACGACTGTTGCCGATGGTAAAAAAATAATGAATAAAAATAAAGTGCACATTCACGTCAGCGTTTGTCAGTGTCTGTTCAAGCTCTAAAATGTTAACCAATAGTTAGTTTGTGGAGGGTGGGGGTTTCCTTTCGTGGTGAAGACATTTTGAACATGTTCAAAGAAAACTACAGGAAAATTACTGCCAGCCGTTTGGCGAATGTTTGTGACCTCTAATGAACACCGTTGAACTCTGACGTGAACGCAACATTTTCTGCCTTAGAAAACCGTCTTGACTTTTTTGACACTGAGCAGGTTAGCGGCTTTTGGGGAAGGGTGTTGAGGTCAGGACAGTTGACTTTGAGGGGCAAGTATAGCTATGAACTTACAAATAGGTGTTGCATAAAAACTAATTTACGAATGAATCAGTTTGGAAATCAGAGGCCAATAAAGACTACTCTCACATATTACTGTATTATTTTCAAAGTGGGAATGGAAACGAAAAATGCTCTCAATGTTGCAACTTTTGTAAAAGTGATGAGAATTAGCAGTTTTTGAATTTGAACAAGAAACACACAATTTGCTTTGGTATATGTATACAAGTATATGGGCCATTTATATCGTTTGACATTTTGGGCAAATGTTTAGTTAGGTTCATTTCAGTTTTCAGAATGAAATAGTGTAATACGTTGCTGAAAAATGTTGTTGTGTTTTTTTCATTTTTTTGCCAATTGAGTATTGATTTTAACCCTTGCACCATACTTTGCTGCTTTTCAGAATCAGAATCGGAAAACCTTTATTCGTCCCACAATGGGGAAATGTGCAGTCCACAGCAGCAATTTGAAAGGCGATGGGGTTGTGGGGTGAAAGGATAGAAAACAAGATATTCTAAGCATAGCAAAATAAAAATGTTAACTGTAAATGTGCAAATCCGTTTCATGAAAAAATGTACATAGTGCAAATATCAATCATTTCCTCCATGTGAAGAAAGTATTCGCGGGATTTTTGTGTCTTGTGTTAAAGATTATACCATTGACTTTGACGGTAAAAGCTTTCTTGTTTGAACATTTAAATAAAAGGGAATTACCTGTAATTGGAAAAAAGTAATAAATATGAAAAGTAATCTGTAATTTGCTGGACAAAATTTCAATCATAAAAACTATGAAAAAAGTGTGACAGGTGTTGCGCGAAGCTATTCTAAAACAGCAGGATTTTCAGACCAATGGCTTCCTTGATAAAAAGCAGAAAAATGTATTTGAATAATAGCGCATTTTGCCAAGGGCACAATGAAAGAAAAAAATAATTGTTTGAGGTTTCAGTTATAATTGTTCAGGCAATTGTTTGGAGAAATTGAGCATATAAATTAAAACTTACTGAAAAAAATAATAACGCCAATGTATTTTGGAAAAAAAATAATTTTGATGGACACTACGCCGTTCATAAAAAAATTCCATCTTGCCTTCTCCTTTAATCCAGTTAATGATGACTCACTCCCTCTGTGCAGGTCAGACTTGAGAGCAAACCACCAGAGCAAAGCGGTGGGGCCTTGCTCTTTCTGACGGTAGGCATTCTTCTGAGGAAGCTGCAGTCCAACCCCACCCTGCGAGGCATCAGCCACGTGGTGGTAGACGAGGTTCATGAGCGAGACGTCAACACAGACCTCCTGTTGGCGCTACTGCGCTCGTGCATGAGCAAGAACCCTGACCTGCAGGTGGTGCTGATGAGCGCCACCGGAGACAACGAGCGGCTGGCCCGCTATTTCGGTGGCTGTCCTATTGTCAAGGTGCCGGGATTCATGCACCCCGTGCGTGACAGATATCTGGAGGACGTGCTGAGAGAAATGGGGCGGCCTCAACCTCTTGAAGAAAGCATCGAGTCGACCAATGAGGTGAGACTCTATGCTTTGTACTTTTTATTGTGTGAATACGTTTTATTTATTCAAAACTCAGGCGACCAGGTGGTGCAGTGGTTTTCACCTCAACTTCACAGTGCATGGTTACCAGGTTGCATTCCAGCTCTGTCCTCCCTGGGTGGAGTTTGCATACTCTCCGTGGGTTTTCTCTTGGTACTCCAGTTTCCTCCCACATTCCAAAAACATGCACGGCAGGTTAATTGAACACTCTAAATTGTCCCTCGGTACGAATGTGAGCGTGGGTGTTTGTTTGTCTCTATGTGACCTGCGCCTGGCAACCGGTTCAAGTGTGACTGCCCGTAGACGGCTGGGATAGGTTCCAGCACCCAATGATCCTAGTGTGGATAAAACGGTTCAGAAAATTGATGGGTGTACTGATGAATAAAAACTAGTTATTGTTTCGAGAATATAGTTTTTTTTTACCAAAATGTTTCAAGTAAGTAAGTGATACCTCAGCTGACGAACTTAATTGCTTCCCAGAAAGTGTGTGTAAGGCGACAAGTTCGTCTGCAGAACATTTATTTCCCATAAGAAACCATTAAAAATGAGAATAATCCGTTCCCAGGTCTCCATAAACATAAACATGCTTAGCCACACGTTGCAATGGTTGACTTAGCGTCCTGGTACTGGGACGCTAAGCCACACAAACGCACACCTCATTCGTGTTTTTCGATGATCTTCTTCTGCTCGGCCGTAATTTTCTTTTGTGTCCTCTTCGTCTTAACACTAGCCTGTGGTTGGGTCTTTTTAATAGCAAAAGTACTCCACTCGATTGCAAACCACGTCTGCACTCACAGAAAGGAGGTGTGGAAAACTTATCCGCCAGCCACCATGGCGCTGTTCGACCGTGTGGTTTGGTGTTCATCTGCCGAAAACTAGTCCGCCAGCCACCGTGGCGCTGTGTGGTTTGCTCCGTCTGCCCAAAACTAGTTCATTAGCCAAGAGTATATGCTCATGAATTTAATGTTCGTGAGGCAAAAAGTTTGTGAGCTTAAGCGTAAGCGAGGTCTCACTGTACATGTATAGACACCATTTTTCTTCTAGGGGAAAAAAATAATAATTTTATAGAATTTGGATAATGCCTAAAGGAATATTTGGAGAGGTGACATTTCTCCATGCTGCTCATCATTGTTCATAGATGTGCCTTTTTTCCTCCTCAACATCAGCAAAGCAATGATGCCAGTCCGGATCTGAATCTGGTCGCTGATGTCATCGAGCACATCGACAAACGTGGCGATCCGGGTAGCGAAACCCCTCTCTACTTGTTCATCCTTCTGCAGAAATTCAATGTGGTTACATTTCAAATTACTTCCTCATTCAGGTGCCTTACTGTGTTTCCTGCCTGGATGGCAGGACATCAGGACGGTTCAAGAGATGCTTCAGATGAATCCGCACTTTTCCTCTGGCATGCACGTGATCCTGCCATGTAAGAGTGCAAACATCCACCTTATACCTGCAACAACAGGAACTAGCATCTCCTTTTCTTCTTGTTTCAGTGCACTCTAGTTTGTCTGTAGCAGACCAGCAGGCAGTATTCCAGCACCCCCATGAGGGTCAGAGGAAAATTGTCCTAGCCACTAACATCGCAGAGACCTCCATCACCATCGACGACATTGTGCACGTGGTGGACGCTGGAACGCACAAGGAGCACAGTTATGACCCACGCACTAAAGTAAGGCCCCGTATGCAACATTTTCATTTGATCTTGTGCATGCAAATTAATTCATTCACTGGCAAAGGATGGGCAAAAATGTGTCTACTCCAGTGCCAGGGTTTGTTATTTTCAGGACCCACAGAATATTACGTTTTAGGACTACATAAACATTAAATTCAGAATAAGAAACCTTAGACTCTCTTCTTTCATCAGAAAAAAAAAAGAGTTGATTCCAAGTTATATGGATCTGGATTTATCTGCGCTTGAAATAGGGGCGGCTGTGCAAAATACCATAAAATACATACATATTGATTTATACAGCGCTTTAACAACAGCTGAAGCTGTAACAAAGCGCTAACATGGACAAAAGGCAAATGCTGCCCCTTCGTGGAAGGGAAAAACATTAGCAGAGGTCTGACCAGCCCTTTATCGGCACCCCCACAAGAAAAACCAAAACCCAAACAAATTCGGGAATGGCAGCAAATGAGTTAAATGCAAGTTCTTCAAAATTTCTGCAGTTAGCCAAGTGATAATTTTATATGAAAAAATACTGCAGCTTTTCGCAAAGAAATGTGAAAAAAAGTTTTTCAGCAATATTTATTTCTTTTTAAGTTAGAACGTTGCAGGAATAGTCATTTTTAATCAGTTAATAAAATTGTCATGTGTAAGAATAAAATTAGGTTGCAACATATTTTACTTGATTTTTTTAAATAATCTTAATTTAATGAAACACTTTTATTACTTCAACTATTATCAGAATTTTGAATTATAAACAAGGGTGTGCTGATGCATATCACAGTTGTCTTTGGGCATTAGGTGGTGTGTGCCCTGAACTGGTTTCTAGCAAATTGCATGGCACACAAAATTCCGTCCTCACGAATGTAATGCCTGCTGTTGTCAGGTATCTTGTCTGGACACGGTGTGGATATCGCGATCCAACGTAACTCAGAGAAAAGGGCGAGCCGGACGCTGTCAGCCTGGTCAGTCGTACCATCTGTTCCCTCGTAAACAACTGGACACTATGACGCATTTCCCCGTCCCGGAGATACTGCGCACTCCGCTGGAGAGCTTAGTGGTCCAGGCCAAGATCCACAGTCCAAGTTTAAAGGTAGTTTCTGGAGGCATTGGTATTTGAATGCTAAATGCTTTCATCATCTTGACTTGTGTTGTCTTTCTGACGCGTGTCCTTGGAGGCTGTTGACTTCTTATCACAAGTGTTGGACAGCCCCGAAAAAGAAGCTGTGTCAGATGCCGTCCGAAATCTGCAAGACATTGGTGAGTCTTTTCGACTGCCTGCTTTAGGTGCTCATGGATCACAGAAAAAAACAAAATGACAGTATCACATGCCGTTTTACTTTTTCCGCATGTTGTTGTTTCGGTATCATCCCAAAATTGAAAACATTCATTCTCTTTCCCTCAAAATTCTCGACGCAACATCCGATAACAGCAACGTAAACAACATCATTTATCACGGGTGCAAAACTAATTTAGCTGCATGAATGTTTCAAAGATGATCAGTTGAAAGATGATGTCCCTGGGCTAAATCTTGAGCTTGGTGACAAAGGATGAGAATGTATACTCGGATGTGCTGGTAAAAGTGATTTCTGCTTTTTTTTTTTTTTTTTTTTTTTTTTTTTTTTTTTTTTTTTTTTTTTTTTTTTTTTTTTTTTTTTTTAATACATTGACAAAAATAACCCAAAAAATGATACATTGTCAATATATGGTGTTGTGAATATAGATTATTATCTTCACTATAAGCACACCTTCAATGAATGGCCTATTTTAAAACTTTTTTTTCATATATAGGGCACACTGCATTAGAATCGAAGCTAGAATAGTGACTGTGGTTGAACTATACATCCACTAGATTTAGCTACGCTAAAGGAATACAATACAATACAGCTTTTTTTGTATTGAACCTACACCAGCTGCAGCTGTAATTAAGCGATTTACAGAACACTTAAAAAGCCGCGTCCAAGAACTCAGAATATTGATCCATATACAAGTAACACCCGTACTTACGACCACGACCGCCAGACCTTTTTTTTTCTACGGCAGGGACCGCAACGCCCAATTTTGGGGATCCAGTATCTCACTGTCGCACAGCAATCGACTGTGTGATGGCAGCGGAGGGAGGGTGTCCACCAGCCGCGGCGGGAACGCGGTGGCGGGAACGCGAGGGCGGGGCTGTGGGGTCGGGGCATTCCCGCCGCCGCGTTCCCTGTATATATATATATATACAGTAAAGTCTCGTTATATCGATAGTACCGCTTATTACGATACTATTTCTATGAACGCAAGGAGAAAATTACATGCGCGCAGGGTCGGATATATCGATAGTCCCGGTTATATCGATATTTCTTCGGACTCCCGAGAATATCGATATAACGAGACTTTACTATATATATATATATATATATATATATATATATATATATATATATTAAAGTATGTATCTCAAAAACAAACAAAATAGGAAACCATTAAAATGGGAATAATCCGTTCCCGGGTTTCCATAAAATATACTTTCAACTAAATAAGCCTTAAAACTACACACTACATACCTTATTCTATGTATAATAAATGTGCTATTGTATTGTCATGAAAGAAATACACTGCATTGTATCATAAAGTCACTTTATTTACATTTGTGATGGTCATTTATGGCTTGATGGAATGGCGTTGGAGGTCAAAGGGAATTGCTGTTAGGAAAGAGAGGCGCATTACATGAGGACTGTAATAAAAGCAATAAACTGTGCTGTAAAATAAAGTTTTGTTTACCTTTTTGATGGTCGTTGATGGCTTATGGAAGGAGAGTCACCTTCCATAAGGACTGTTGGTAACTTAACCTCTGGTGCTGTTCGGTCGTGTGCTTCCACCGAAGATCACTCCGCTAGCCGTGGTGGGTGTGTATTATGAAAATAGTGCTTATTATAAGGTTTAATGTTCATAAATTTGACGTATAAGACAAAAAGTTTGTAAGTTGAGGTGTTTGTAAGTTGAGGTCTCACTGTATATATATATAAAGGGCATCTGATTATAAGACACACTGTTGTCTTTTGGGGAAATTGAATGCATTTACCAGAACATTTTGCAATTTTGTTTCTTGCGTGCAGGGGTCCTGGACGAGCGGGAATCGCTGACGCCTTTGGGGGAGCGTGTGGCTTCGATGTCATGTGACCCGCGTCTGGGCAAAGTTCTGGTTCTGGGTGCCATGTTCCGCTGCGCCTTGCCGATGTTGACGGTCGCCGCCTGCCTTACCCGAGACCCTTTCCACAACAGCCTGCAGAACCGAGCGCTGGTCAATAAGGTGAGATGGCGACGGTTGACATCAGATTCAACCGCACACTCTGATCTGTCGCCGCCGTCCGTCAGACCAAGGCTGGCCTGAGCGGCTCCAGTTGCAGCGACTACCTGGCGTACAGTCGCGCCGTGCTGGGGTGGAGGAGGCTTCAGCATGAAGGAGACCGTCACGATCGAGACCAATACTTGGAGGAACTATGCTTGTCCAAGGCCAGCCTGCGCTTCATTAACGGTATATTAAGTATGATACCGCAATGAGTACGGTTTTTATCATCCCATTCCAGGTTACGGTTTATTAATGAAAATTACGGTTTCCAATAAAAATCAAAATACGAGATCGCTAAGCATTGTATCTAAATTTAGGACAGGTGATTGGCTCAGTGCCAGCTGATAGCTTCCTTCAGATGAATTGCGCATGCGTGTGCTCAGGGTCATTCCTGAATGGTATCTGCCGGACAAAAAGCAACACAAAGTGTGAAGTCTAAAAGAAAACTACAGTTGTTTTATGAGGAATACTCCCAAGCATTTCCAATAGTTATACTTCAGTCAAGAAAAGGTGAACATTACACGGTATGTTTTTATCAATCTTACCATACGCAGCGATATATATATATATATATATATATATATATATATATATATATATATATATATATATATATATATATATATATATATATATATATATATGATTGAGTTTTGCTGGTTTGGCGGTAGCATTGTCGTTGGCTACCAGCAGTTGAGACGAATTGGATTTGAGCCAGAATGGTCTTTGTAAGATCGGTTCCCGATTAAAAAAAAAAAATCCCGTATAAAAAGTTGTTGGATGCCGTACATGATTTGAAATGATAAAAAACGTATACAATACGGGAAAAACATAAATTGACAGGTCAGGAGTTTGTTGATACCTATTTTTGTCAACCCATAGGAATGAAGGTTAGATGTCCATCTTTGAAGTTACTCACAATGTCTTACAATTCATTGCACTTTTTTAAAATATTAAATAGTAGGTTTATTGTAAAATACAGTAAAGTCTCGTTATATCGATATTGGTGATATCGATAGTCCCGCTTATTACGATACTATTTCTATGCACGCACGGAGATAATTACATGCGCGCAGGGTCGGATATATCGATAGTCCCGGTTATATCGATAGTCCCGGTTATATCGATATTTTTCGGACTCCCTAGAATATCGATATAACGAGACTTTACTGTATTTCTGTTTTGTTTTCTTAAAATAGTAGCAAACTTGATATTTTCATGATTGACGAGTTGAAATACAAGTATTTTTTCACAAGTATATCTTTGACATTGATCAACATTTGTATGGTGTTATTAGTCTCATTTTAAGTAGCTGTAATGTTAAAAATCGTTTGATTTCGGGGGCTATGCCCTCCTGACACCCTGACAATGATGGCTTCCTCCTGAAACCCCTGATATAAGGAGTAACAATAATAACAATCAGAATAATAACAATGATAAATTACATTTAAGCGCCTTTCAAAGCTCTCAAGGACACTTTACAGCAGGGGTCTCAAACTCGCAGCCCGCGGGCCAACTGCGGCCCCGAAAGAATATTTTGCGGCCCGCCTTGACATGAAAGATTAATGTTAGTGCGGCCCGCATGATTGATATGAATGAAACTTGAAACAACTAGAGAGGGAATTTAATCACAGATTTGCAAACTTCAAGACGCACAAAGCCACATTTCAAATTTTTGAGGACCCATTCTCTTTTGATGTGCAAAATGCCCCTTTATAAGAGAAAAAGTAAACTTTTCCACATGATTTCTTTTGTTGCTTATTCTAAATCTGCGCTTGTATTTTCTCAACCACATCAGGTTTTCATAATCTTCATGATAAGATATTTAAAATCTGCATGACAAATATATCTAATTTTGATCATTCACCAAAAATGTGTGACTACAAACATGTATATATATTCTTTTTTTTTTTTTTTTTTTTTTTCATACAAAGCTCTGTTCATCCATCATATTTCAGACAAAGTCCACATTTCAAACCATGACATTATACGCATCATCATCATAGTCGTTCTCATCACTGTCAAAGTAGTTGCTGCTCATGTCACAAACATGTATATACAGTAAAGTCTCGTTATATTGATATCGGTTATATTGGTAGTACTGCTTATTACGATACTATTCCGGTTATATCGATATTTTTTCCGACTCCCGAGAATATCGATATAACGAGACTTTACTGTATATTCTAAATAAATAATCATGGAATCTTCAATATGAAAAAGTATTTTTTCCAATCGTTATTTCAATAATTTTTTGACATGAAATTTTTGGGGCTGAATATTAAAGGATGAACATCAGATTCTGCCTTTTAAAAGCTAATGATATAAAAGTGCTTTTCCAATACCATCCTTTGATTGACCCCTGAGCTATAATGTGCTTGTCCACTACTGCAGGTCTCATCTCTCAGTTCAGCGAGAATCTGTGCGAGGCTCAACTGGTATCCCGTGCCAGCGAATGCCAACGTAGCTTGTCGATAGTAAACCAGCACAGCGAGCAGGAGCAGTTGCTCAAGGCTGTGCTGCTGGCAGGACTCTATCCCAACCTCATCCAGGTCCGCACAAATTCAAAGGCCTTACTTTGTTGTCATCATCATTTTAGTGAGAGGGATTTCAAAAGTGTGATGCAAGATTGCACCCACTTTTAAAAAAATACTAATGCAAGCAGCAGCTATTGCATGCTAAGTAGTTAATGCAAAGGCAGCAGATGGGCTGGCCTACATAGTGACGTGTGACATGTTTATTTAACCGTTGCCGATTGCATTGCCGGATAAACCAAAGATTTTCAACATACAGTACTTGTTTATTATGTTTGTCAGAGTCATTAGAAGTGCCTTGCACGCTGGGTCCGAGAGGACAGTAATTTCATCTGTAGTGTATGTCCTGCATATTAGCATATTTGACGTTAAAGCTGACTTTGACTTGACTTTGACTTGTGATACTGTTCAGGTTAAGCGAGGCATTGTGACCAGAGGGGGGCGCTTTCGTCCCAACAGGCTGTCTTTCCGCACTCCAAGCGGCCCTGTTGTTCTCCATCGCTCCACAGTTAACAGGTGCGACACGTTTTTTTAAGAGCATGTTTCTCATTGATTTTCTGACATGCTTTGTGTGTATGTGTGTGTGTCCATGCGTATCTGCGCCATTTGTAGAGGAAACGATGAACTTCCTAGCCGATGGCTCACCTTCTTCGGTGCCCTCAAGTCCAATGGCTCCGTCTTCATCCGCGACTCGTCAGCAGTCCATCCTCTCGCTCTGCTCTTGCTGACAGACTGTGACGTCACGGAAACGGGTACACTTCAATGACATGTGACATGTCAATGACATTACTTTTTTTATTTTTGCATTATTGGATCGGATGTTTTTTTAATTGCTAAATTATACACATATTGAGTCAGAAGTGTACGGAAGAGCATTGTGGCCAGGTTGAAATATATATATTCTTAGATATGTATTATTCTGAGAAAAAAAGTAGATTTAAAGTCACAAATTTGCTAGATTTGAACGTTTTTTAAAAAATTCTAAGTTTGAGATGCATCAAAAAGAAAGAAGTCCAAGATGGCGCCCGAGTAGGCAGCCTCAGCAAGTGCTCTCATGAGCCTTGCTTTTTTTTGGTTGTTTTTGTCTTGTTTTGTGTTTTCTTTTGTCACTTTGTGTTGTTGTGCATTGTGTGGAACGGATACAGGTTGTTTTTCAGCATTTTTGACCACGACATTCATCAAGGAGGAGACTGTGCTGAGCGGGTGCGCCTTTTCGGCAGCATGAATATGCCAGTACTGTTTTTGAATGGGAGGAATGTCGGAGCCATTCGACTGCCATCGCTGGACACCAAAGGGGCCATTGTGCTTTTTTTACGCCTGTAATGGGCATCTTCACAGCCCCGCTTTGTTTAGCGGAAAGGTCAGTGCTGTTGGACGGTCTGCGGCTGGATGGATGCATGGCTTGAGGAACCAGCAATAAGAAGAAAGGAGCGTCAGCGCAGAGCGCCGATGCGTATGTGGAACTGTTGCGGCTTGGAATTGAAGCAGATTTATGTGGAACAGGAGATGTGAGACAATCTCTTTTCGTCAATGGATGCTACAGCTGCGTGTTTGCTTTCAATATTTAGCTTGTAGTTGGCATGCACATTCCACCATGATGTCCCTGATCCACTGGTGGAAAGACGCTTTGATCCTCTCCTCTTTCATCTAGAACTGTTTCATCATTCTGTGTCATCACAAAGAGGGTACAGCAAGTCCTGAAGAATGAATGTCTCTCTGTGTCTTTGTTTTGTCATATTGTCTCTATGCTGTCATATTATTTGTTATTTAGTTTTTTTTTGTTCTTTTGACTTCAAGACGGCGCCGCGAGAGTGGCTGCCTTTCCAGCAGCTCATGTATTTTGTTTTTCTACTTTCATTCCTTTCATCACTTTGCTGCTGTGAAATGTAAATTTCTCCACTGTGAGACTAATAAAGGCATATCCAATCCAATCATTCGGTCGTGCAGTGGGTTAGCGTTAGCAGCCTTGTGAGACGAGATAATTTACAGAACAAAAGTGGGTTCCTGTGGAGTGTCAGTTCTGGCGTAATTAATTTATTTTATATGGTTTTCATGGTCTAACTACGCACAAAATGTCAATACTTTTGGCCGCGACTGAGTTCACGACACCACCTCTTCAAACTCCGGATAGAAATGACAATATTGTGATTCTGTGCCAAGAGTTGGAGGATATCTTTGTTACTAAACCCGATCTCAAAGTAACAACTGATTAACTCGTCCATTTCAGCTTGACCGTCAGCTACGGAAGAGCATTAGGCTGCTAACCCACCGCACGACCGAATGATGTATCTCATAGTCCGAAAGTTTTTTTTCTGGTTTAAATCTAGCAAATTTGTGACTTTAAATCTAGACTTTGAAGTTTAGTTTGTGATGTAATGTGGGGAAACAGATTTCATGGTAAGATCAGAGCATTGTCATCAAATGGTGAGTACAGTTTTTGCTTTTTTGAATGTTGCTGTGCTGATGACCATTTTGTGTTTGGGAGCCTTTTACTGAGCGAATTGCTTGTTCTGTAGCCACAAAGGGACATAAGTCTTCTTGTGCCGGTCCCAAGCCCGGATAAATACAGAGGGTTGTGTGAGGAAGGGCATCCGACGTAAAAGCTTGGCCAAAACAAACATGTGGATCAAACCTCGAAAGATGGGGGACACTGATTTGCTGTGGCGACCCCTTGAAGGGAAAAGAAGAAATCTAGCAAATTTGTGACTTTAAATCTAGCAAATTTGCAAGTTTGAAACTCGCATTTGCAACATTTTTTTTCTCAGAATAATACCCCATCACTAAATATATATATACACACACACAGTAAAGTCTCGTTATATCGATATTCAAGGGAGTCCGAAAAAATATCGATATAACCGGGACTATCGATATATCCGACCCTGTTTGCATGTAATTTTCTCCGTGCCTGCATAGAAATAGTATCGATATAACCGGGACTATCGATATATCCGATATCGATATAACGAGACTTTACTATATATATATATATATATATATATATATATATATATATATATATATATATATATATATATATATATATATATATATGTATATATACATTTCAACTTTGCTCTAATGCTCTTCCGTAGGAGGGAGTTTTTAAAACTTAGATTTTACTTTTGTTGTTTTTTGGGGGGGCTAAATATTTTTGATTGTGATTTTAGTTTTTTTTAAAGATAAACTATTTGATTTATTTCGCCTTGCGGGTGTGGTTTTCATGATTTATTACATATGTACTTGAAAGTTATTTTTTTGCCATGGACAAAAATCTCCATCTCTGTGTTTTTAGTGCGTGGAGACAACGTGGAGGTGGTGCTCTCAGGATGCTCGCTAGCGCGCTGCCAACTGTCAGCCAGCGCTTGGGAACTACTGTGGGAATTGCGCACCTCCATCCAAGCCATGCTGCGCCGCAACCTGACACAGCCCACCTATGGCGCCACCACGTACTCGGGCCAAGACGGTGAACTCATTGCGCTGCTGGTGGAGCTGCTTAATGGCACAGACGGCAACCTGTGGATGCCAAATGATAGTAAGGTAGACTGACCATCCTAAATATACAGCCATTGTAAACTGTATAGCAGTTATTTATGTTTTGTTAGATTACTATTTTTGAATGGCCATCGAATGTACTATTGAAGAAATCCATTCATTTGGGTTGTGCAGCCTAATATATATATATATATTTAATGACTTAAAAGTCAAAATGTTTTTTTTTTTTGGCTCTATGAATTTTACTGTCTGAAATATAAAATAATGTTCCAAAAGTAACAATTTGAGGGTCATCTAAATTAAAAACATACTTCATATTGCACAAGTTTTGATTTTTCTTTGACACTGACAGATGTCACAGAGCATAGCACTGGTGGCAAATGTGTTGCTAGTTACTCCCTGAATTTTAGCGTGCTTTACTACTTTTTTTTAATAGTGTGACTTTTTTCCCAGTTGCCAAATGAATTCACCTTACAATGTGGTCATCTTATTTTTACAATTCAGATGAAAGGGTAGAAATCAGATTAAATGAATGTTGACAGGATCAAAATATACATTGTCATTATTACATTAAAAAAACGGAAGATAAGATAACCTTTATTCGTCTCACAATGGAGAAATTCACAATTAACAGCAGCAAAGTTATCAGAATCAGAAAACCTTTATTCGTCCCACAATGGGGGAAAGAAAAATGTTGCTTTTACAGGATTATCCAATCCCAGTTTCCAGAAGAATTGGAAGGAAACATTAGGGAAAATCCTTCATGAACTTTAAGTGAAAGGCACTGAGGCGTCTCAGAAGTTCCTCCATGGTGTCGGCAGGAGTCATAATGCAGAAGCTGCAGAACAAAATATATGAAATAAAAGTATGAAGCAAGACATAATCAAAGGTGGACTTCAAAGAATGAGCCTGAGGATTTTTAACTTCTTTTTCATTTCCTGCTATGCGTTACTGGATTTTTTTATGAGTGATGTTATGATAGAAGTGCACATAGTACTTGTGTTTTGTGCAGTAAAATTAGTGTCCAAGAGGCATTTTTGTTTATTTTACAGAAAGTGACTTTGGTCAATTGTGTTCGGGACTGATAAGATGCATAACATTTTGTTTTGCGCCGATACAAATATTTTTTTTCCCCTCGGTCATTGAGAATGCCAAAAATGTGATCTGTTAAAAGTGATACAAGCACAAACGTTACACCACCTGGTGCTTGGGCAAAAATCCTAACCTGATATGGTAAGTTCCTTCCTTTTGTCCATACTCGCAACCTGGACTAACAAACACGCCGGTGTCTTCCAACAGTTTGCAGCAGTAGAACATGTCAGGTTCAAGGCCCGCATTCTGAAACGTGACAGTATTCAGTATTAAAGGAGATATTTTGATGTCATGTACCAAAATATGCATGGCTCCCTCGAGGGCCTGCCCGCCTCGTGGGTGCAAAACCAAGCATATCTGATTTGTCTTCTCCTAAAATGTGAGTGATGATCTTCACTTTTCGATTATAATTCACTATTTCTTGTATATGATATCTGTCCATGGTAAGCGCTTTGTTGTAGTTTCAGCTCCTGTTTAAGCGCCATATAAATATGTATTGTATTGTACTTTATCAAAACAAAAAGAACAAAATATTAAATGCCAGCCAAATTACAGCATTCAGACTGATCTTTCAACATTAAAATGTGTATTATGACTATGAAAACACAGAAACTACCAAAATAAAGATTGGACTAAATTTTCATCACCTTGAGAAAATGTAGTTTCTATCTTTTCATGTTTCTGTAATCTGTAAAAAATGATTCAGTTCCATCCTAATGGCCTATTTTGGAAACCCCAAAAAAATGCACCCCCAAACAGAAGCTGTTTATCAAACATTCCTTTTACACCCCAAAACTTTACGAATAATTTTTATTTTTTGACATTTCAAATGTCTGAACATGTTTCCTTATGTAAAATACTAACAAGAATCAAAATATGCTTTTAATAGCAAAATAATGTACAGTAGTCATGTCACCGGTGTATCGATTTTCCATTTGAAGTCCTTTACACATTTATTTGTACTCTATCATATTGAATAGTAGTAATATTTAGTGTGTGTGCATGCATATTTCTAGCTACATCCAAGATGGTGCCGCAGTTAGCAGCTGCCTGCAAGAGCTCTTGAAAGAGCTTTCCTTTTATTTTTGTTGTTTTTGTCTTATTTTGTCATCTGGTGTTTGTATATATATATATATATATATATATATATATATCTCATTTTCACCATCACATATGTACAGACAGATTTTGATGGGGGCGGGGGTTACCGTGGTTAGCACATCAACTTGACAGTGCAGCGGTAACTGGTTCAATTCCCAAATAAATGTTTACTTTTGTAGCTGAATGATCAAATCGCAGTTGGTCAAGACTTTTAGTTTTTATTGAGAAAAAAAGTTGACAGCAATTAATGTCAATGGCGCTACTCATTAGATTCCCATTGACAGCATTTCACGTCAATGGCGCTTCAAAGATAACCGACATCTCCGGACAAGTTGTGTCCATAATTTGGAAAATGGCTTCAAATGACTTCTACTGAGCGTATTTTACAAAAATTCCACCGCATATAGCTATATTTTACATTTTAAGACTCGCGCTGAATATTCTGGAAGTCTTGTTTTTGAGTTGGTGACGAGTCGTCACGTCACTGAAGGTACGCCCCTGACTAAGAAAGGACACATTGCAGCATTCACGTCAATGCATTTTGCCGTACTTTGTTTGGTCTGAAAACTTCGTGTTGATGGTGAAATTAGAAGGAAAACACATATATAACGCGATGGTGAATCCTTTTGTGTTGTGACAAAAATTTTGAGCCCGTGTATTATTATTTCCACACGGAGCTTTGTCGCTATCTTCTGCCTGTTTTGGATGCGACATTTACCACCCCTCCCCTCCGGTGCCTCAAAATGACACGGAATACATTCTTTAATCGATTGCAAACATGTATGCTTTCCTCTTCAGAACTATTTGAATCATATTCATAACTGGATGAGTAACAAGAAAGCATGTTCTCCGAATCTGAAGCCATTGTTTTGATTCGCGAGCAAGGCAAGACGTCTTTGCGTGACACCACGACACCTTCTGAAACTGGCCACTTGTTGTTACATTTTTTTGCAGTTTCAGCACACTTTAAATCATTTTTATTGGTGTTTTGCATTTGACTAAAAATATCATACTGCGTGTTTTGGGTATTTTAGATGCTATAAAACGTTTTTCTGATGTCAGTTAGGAAACAAAAAAGTGATGTCGGTTGTCCTTTAAAGAGGGAAGTTAACATGGATGTGGAAACGATTGTAAACTCTTGGAATGCCTGTGCACAAGCAGAACCCTGGTGGTGCTCCATCACATTCCCTTTCAAATGGATTTTGTCTTCACCAATATTTAAAAAATAGAAATGATCCTCTGTGCCATCAATTGTCCCCTCACAAAAGCATTTTGAAATTGAACCGCCTTTTATTTGAGCCCTTGTGAGAACTGTGACCCCCACTCTCCCCAAAACACATTAGATTCTAAATACATCATCTTGGCCGAGCAGGACCTCCTGTCAAGTAGCTGAACGATTACTCCCTATACTGTACCTCCTTTGTAAATAGTTGAAATTAATAGAATATATTGATTTGTTACAAGTCAATTTTGCTTAGATATTTGTTTTACCTTTAATTGAGCGTGTTAGATTCATTATATCCTTTATTTTTTTTCTCCCTTCGTCTAATGTTTGAATAATTTTCGTAATGGATGCTGGAAAACCTGTCCTCAAATTAACGGCTGCATAAAACGTGAGTTGCACGAGGGGGTCTGACCTTGGCTTTGGAAATGGCTTTCGTTGTCAGATGCAACCTGGGGAAGGCGAAGGCTCCCCCTCGCACTGGCTGGCAGCTGATTGCAGGTAGTTGATTGAGAACCTGCAGCACTCTCTTTGCATTGTCAATCAGTGTGCCCCTCGTGTGCTCCGTCTCCTGTGGTAACGGGAATGATGCATCCAGGATACTGGAGCAGCTGACCGAATATCAGAAGCTCTGTCTGTGAACTTTTTGGACTGCTGTGAACTCACCTGCATGTAAAGCAGGTATGATGGATCTCCTGGCTGGGGGGGCTTCGCCATCAGCTCCAAAGCGATTTGCCCGGTGACGGGTGTAGAAGGTATCAAATGAAACAGGCGCTGGACGTACGGCATGACGACGGGGTCCATGTTGATCAGCTCTACGTATCCTCCTCGAAGACCGCACCTGAGAGGAAAACCAAAACGTGACTACAGAGGTCAATTAGGAGTCTTCATGCGTGTCATGTGATCCAGAGCTTACTCTCCAAGGAGGCCTTTGGATGCAGAGTGGAAGGAGGCCAGCTCGAGAGTGTCGGCCAAAGGTGGCCCCAACTCATGGAGGCGCTTCTTGTATGACACAAACTCACTGTTGGCATCATAAACGTTGCCCTGGTAAACCTGCGCGTAGGACATCACTGACCTCATTTACATATAGCAAGTTTTCAGTGAAAATTATCTTTTTCGTGCGTTTTCTACAGTGTATTTGCACTTCACTCACCACTACTGTATATATGCGGACTACTCTATGGTCAGCGATAATTTCCCCATTGTGGGACTATTAAAGGCTTTTTTGATTCTACTCTCATTGAGAATCCCCCAAAAAAACACTGTTGGTGTTAGTCATGAGCTTGGTGAGCTCCTGTGTAACGACCGTTTGAATTTGACATTTGAGTGTTTTTCCAAATATCAGGGATCCCAGCCAAGGGAAATTAAAATTGCGGAAAATGACGACATCGTTACAATAAGAAAAGTCGTGTGCTCTCCCGAGCGAGCAATTATACGGAATAGGTGCACGCATGCTTTATATCAAAACAAAATCTATATTTTGTCAGGCACTAGGACCAGGAATCTCACCCAGCAGGTGTACAGCGGGGGCGTGTTTCTGTTGAGAATATTTTCACTGCATTTTTTCCTTGTTTAAGTCATATCCACTTGTTAGCAGTAAATAAAGACGTACTCCAGTCAGTCGTGTGTTCTCCTTCATCAACTGATACACTGGTGACCCCGACGTTGGAAATGTTCATAGTAACAGACGAAGAAATGTCCGGCCAGCGCTTTTCCACCTACGAGGCATCACGACAAATGAGTCAAAATATTATCTGGTCGTGGCGTCTCCCAACGAACAGACTACTCGTCGTGTGCTGCCACTCTTACGCGCACCTCTACAGAGCGAGAAATACGCGCCGCTCAAATGCCTGCTGCTCAGACGATTCTCGTTATCGGCCTCTGAGAGACCAGACAGGCTTCTTTCCCTTCCCGGACTCGGCGACGGAACAGCAGTGGATCTAATGGACAAAATGCTATCGCTCCTAAATTCGGATGAAGGCAGATTCCTTTTCCCCCACATAGTCCTACGCCAGATACCACCCTCAGTGCGCGCCGTGCTAGCTAACTGGACGTGCCTAGCCACCGGCTACTATCGGGTTTTGCCGGAAGAGGCGGTTCGAGTGTTTCTGGCCACACGGAGAGGCCAGGCACGAAGAAGACCCTTACCCCGTTCCGCACATCCAAGACTTTTCCACACGTTTGGACAGCGCCGTGATCTTTTCTAAATTAGATTTAGTTCGCGGTTATCACCAGGAGCTGGTATGGGCAGAGGATGTGCCGCAAACTGCGGTAATAACCCCATTTGGCCTCTTTTAATTTCTCTGCATGCCTTTTGGCCTGAAGGGGGCAGCACATACATTTCAAAGACTTATGGACTCAGTCTTGCGAGGCCTCAATTTTGTATTCGTTTATCTCGATGACATCCTTGTGGCCAGCGGGAGGAACACCTGTCGCACTTAACGATGGTTTTCAAGCGTCTTGATTCGCACAGCCTCATCGTTAACCCTGTGAAGTGCTAATTTGAGATCGATTTCTTGGGGCATTGCATTTCTCCACAGGGTGCCATCCCCTGACCCGCCAACGTGCAGGCAGTGGTGAATTTCCCCCGCCCGACCACAGTTAAGGCTCTGCAGGAGTTTTTGGACATAATTAATTTTTACAGCCGCTTTCTTCCTCACGCAGCAGACCTCCTAAAACCCCTGTACGGCGCCTTGAGAAAAAAGAAGGCTAATGACCCCGTTGAGTGGCCTCCGCAATGAGCACAGTCCTTTCAACGAGCCAAGGACGCTCTCGCGAGGGCAACTCTTCTAGTCCACCCGATCTCAACCCCACAAGTATCTTTGACTACCGACGCGTCTGATGTTGCCCTAGGGGGGTGGTCGAGCAGCTTGTGGAGAACGAATGGCAGCCCCTTGCATTTTCAGTCGGAAGCTGCAAGATAACAAACGCAAGTATAGTGTTTTCGACAGAGATTTGTGAGCACCCTATCGTGCAACGCACCATTTTCGTTCCTTAAGGGGCGCCGGTTCACCGCATATGTAGATCACAAACCACTCACGTTCGCCATGTCGAAGGTGACTGAATCGTGGTCAGCCCGACAGCAACGGCATTTAGCGGCCATTTCATAATTTCCAAAAGACATTCGGCATGTGGTCGGCAAGTGTAACCCTGTGGCCGATTGCTTGTCATACGCGATCGTATGTCCAGTCCAGCTCGGGTCGGATTTTTCAGAGATGGGCACCGCCCAATCTGAGGATCCGGACATCCACGAACTCAATGCGACAGGCATGGCCCTGAAGCTTGAGGAGGTGGCACTGTGTGAAGGGGTGCCCGCTCTCCACTGCGATGTGTCCACGGGTCGCACTTGTCCCGTAGTTCCGCAGGAGTGCGTGTGGGGTGAGACGAGGATTTTTTTGTGTATATATATATATATATATATATATATATATATATATATATATATAATCTACACTGTCTAGACTATTAACACATTAGACATATAAGTACCAAAAATGCAACAAATTCCGCTAAATACCGGACGTCAGGGATCCCTAAAATATGGGCATCATGGTTGGACAGGGGGAATAAATTGGTGTTTGAACAATCTATTGTGCTTGACCTTGAGATGTTCCTGTTTTGAAAAATTGCCCTTTTTTAAATCTAACATGCTATGTTTATTTTCACACCAATTCTGATTATATTTTCTCTAGCACATTAGGTTTTAATAATAATAATTTAAAAATAGTAATTAGGTCATGTTTGTTTGTTTTTTTGTCAAACATTAAAGTTGTAATGGCTGCTTAAAATGAACAGAAAAATGCACGCAATTTATAGATCTCCAAAATCTCATCTCATTTTCCGTATCGCTTATTCCTCATTAGGGTCGCGGGGGTTGCTGGAGCCTATCTCAGCTGTCTTCGGGCACGAGGCGGGGGACACCCTGAATTGGTTGCCAGCCAATCGCAGGGCACACAAAGACATACAACAGTCACTCTCACACTCACACCTAGGGACAATTTGGAGTGGTCAATCTGCCTGCCATGCATGTTTTTGGAGTGTGGGAGGAAACTGGAGAAAACCCACGCGGGTCCGGGGAGAACATGCAAACTCCACACAGGGAGGCCGGACTGGGACGCGAACCAGCGACCTCTGCACTGTGAAGCCGGTGTGCTAACCACTCGACTACCGGGCCGCCCGATCTCCAAAATGTGCTAGAAAAACAGTTTTTTTAAATATCAATTTCAGGACACATAAAGCCATCTCTGATTACAAATTGTCGCTCACCAGTGTTCCGTGTTATTCTCACAATTGCTTTGCATGAACTCTAAAACACATCACCTCATCGGCAAGAAGGAAGAGCTTGTTCTCCGCAACGAACCTGATGACCTCTTCCATAGACTTCCGACTCTGGACGTGACCTGAGGAGTACCAAGATCGTCATCGGCAATCGAGACGGCTTGCAGTCGTGTTTGCGTCATTGGCACCTGTGGGGTTTCCCGGGTTGATGACGTAGAAAGCGACGGGGATGCACGCTGCGCAGGTGGACGTCAACGCTCGCCGCAGCTCGTCCGCCCGAGGCTCCCAGCCGAGGTCTTCGTCCAGGAAGTAGGGGATGGCCACGCCCCCCAAGGCCGTCACGGAAAAGTGGATGGTGCTGTGGCCCGGAACGGGTACGAGCACACCCCGTTTGGGGGTTGCCTCGCTGCTCAGCAACAATGTCAGGGTACTCTGTTGGGTTGGGCGACGTCATGCAATTCATACGAAGCTCATTGAAAAAGCTCATGTGTCATTAAAACATGGGAAATCCACAAATGAACCAGTTTTTTTTGGGGAAAGTACTGAATTATCACACATTTACGGATCTTTTTATTTGGTGACGCTAAGTAAAATAATTGTAAAATATATTTTTCATCAATGGGTTCTTTGTCATGGTGTCAATTGGTTAGTAGATTAGATTGGCTTCATTGGGCAGAGATGCAAGGTTTGATCCAAGTTAACTCCCTTCTTGTGTGGTGTTTGCATGTTCTTCCCAGGCCACTGTGTGGTTTCTCCCATATTCCAAAATTATGTATTGCAGGTTAATGGAACTCTCTAAATAGGACGCTTTGGTCCTCTCTTTCATATAGAACTGCTTCATGTCACAAAGAGGGTACGGAAAGTGCTGAAGAATGAATGACTCTCTGTGTCTTTGTGTTGTCATATTTGTTATTTATTCATTTTTTTGTTATTTTTTTACTTTGTTACTTACTTCCGGGTTGAGTGAACACTGGCGCGTGTGGCTGCCACTGCTCACCCGCAGAAAAAATATTCTCAACACGCTCGCTCCTGTCAAATTCCGCTCTGTTTTATTTACTCGTTCTGCACCCTGGTTCAACGTTCATCTCCGCTCCATGAAATCGAAAACACGCCATCTTGAAAGACTTTATCGGAGAACCAGACTCACTGTTCTCTACTTCTCTACGCTGGTTCCACTCTTATCTCTCTGGCCGCTTTCATGCTGTTCACCCAAATTAACTCCTTCACTTCACAGTCCTCTCCTGTATCTTCTGGTGTGCCCCAGGGCTCTGTCCTGGTACCTCTCCTCTTTATACCTACCTTCTTCCCCTTGGCAATATTCTCCGTAAATTTGGTATACAATTTCATTGCTTTGCGGATGACCCCGAGCTCTATCTTTCCAACAAACCCAACGTCTCTCTTCCACCTTCTTCCCTTTCACTCTGCCTCTCTGAAATTAAATGCTGGATTAGCCATAATTTCCGCAAATTTAACAGCGAAAAAACTGAAATTATCCTCGTTGGTTCCAAATCCACCTTGAGCAAAGCTAACAATTTCTCACGCACTATTGACAATTCGACCGTTTCTCCCTCCCATCAGGTCAAAAGCTTCGGTGTCATCCTTGACAGCACACTATCTTTCCACTCCCATGTAAATAACTAATAACTAACCCGAACTGCGTACTTCCACCTATCGATGAGAAGGTTTCTTCAGCCGTCATCTGTACAAATTTGAAGGTTTAGGACGTTTCGCCTCATCCATCCATCCATCCATCCATCCATCTTCTGCCGCTTATCCGGGGTCGGGTCGCGGGGGCAGCAGCTTCAGTAGGGAAGCCCAGACTTCCCTCTCCCCAGCCACTTCTTCTAGCTCGCCCTGGCGGATCCCGAGGCGTTCCCATGCCAGCTGGGAGACATAGTCTCTCCAGCGTGTTCTGGGTCGTCCCCGGGGTCTCCTGCCAGTGGGGCGTGCCCGGAACACCTCACGCGGGAGGCGTCCCGGGGGCATCCTAATCAGATGCCCGAGCCACCTCATCTGGCTCCTCTCGATGTGGAGGAGAAGCGGCTCGACTTTGAGCCCCTGCCGGATGACCGAGCTTCTCACCTTATCTCTAAGGGAGAGCCCGGACACCCGACGGAGAAAGCTCATTTCGGCCGCTTGCATCCGGGATCTCGTTCTTTCGGACACAACC
The DNA here is from genome assembly GCF_051943395.1 of Hippocampus bargibanti. Taxonomy (NCBI): domain Eukaryota; kingdom Metazoa; phylum Chordata; class Actinopteri; order Syngnathiformes; family Syngnathidae; genus Hippocampus; species Hippocampus bargibanti. Next base: position 20,397,529 of record NC_142744.1, on the reverse strand, counting down.
CATAGCTCGTGACCATAGATGAGGGTTGGGACGGAGAGCGACCGGTAGATTGAGAGCTTTGCTTTTTGGCTCAGCGCCTTCTTCACCACGACAGATCGGTACAAAGTCCGCATCACGGCAGACGCCGCACCGATCCGCCTGTCGACCTCTCGATCCCTTACACCCTCACTCGTGAACAAGACACCCAGATACTTAAACTCCTCCACTTGAGGCAAAATCTCCCTGACCCGGAGAGGGCACTCCACCCTTTTCCGACTGAGAACCATTGTCTCAGATATGGATATGCTGATTCTCATCCCAGCCGCTTCACATTCGGCTGCGAAACGCTCAAGCGAGAGTTGGAGAGCTCCACTTGAAGGCCCCAACAGTACAACATCATCTGCAAAAAGCAGAGATGCTATACTGAGGCCACCAAAACGGAAACCTTCAACGCTTCGGCTGCGCCTAGAAATTCTGTCCATAAAGGTTATGAACAGAATCGATGACAAAGGGCAGCCTTGGCGGAGCCCAACCCTCACTGGAAACGATTCCGACTTACTGCCGGCATTGCGAACCAGACTCCGACATCGGTCATATAGGGACCGAACGGCCCGTATCAGCCGCTCCTGTACCCCATACTCCCGAAGTACCCTCCACAGAACTCCACGAGGGACACGGTCAAACGCTTTCTGCAAGTCCACAAAACACATGTAGAGTGGTTGGGCGAATTCCCATGCGCCCTCGAGCACCCTGCTAAGGGTGTAGAGCTGGTCCACTGTTCCGCGGCCGGGACGAAAACCACACTGTTCCTCCTCAATCTGAGGCTCGACTTTCCGACGGACCCACCCCTCTAGGACCCCTGAATAGACCTTTCCAGGGAGGCTGAGGAGTGTGATCCCTCTGTAGTTGGAACACACCCTCCGGTCCCCCTTTTTAAAAAGGGGGACCACCACCCCGGTCTGCCAATCCAGAGGCACTCTCCCCGATGACCACGCAATGTTGCAGAGGCGTGTCAGCCAGGACAGCCCCACAACATCCAGAGCCTTTAGGAACTCCGGTCGGATCTCATCCACCCCCGGGGCCTTGCCACCGAGGAGCTTTTTAACCACCTCGGTGACTTCAGTCACAAGGATCGGAGGGCCCACCTCGGAGTCCCCAGACACTGCTTCCTCCAAGGAAGGCGTGTTGGTGGAGTTGAGGAGGTCTTCGAAGTACTCTGCCCACCGGTTCACGACGTCTCGAGTCGAAGTCAGCAGCGCCCCACTCTCACTGTACACAGTGTTAGTGGTGCACTGCTTTCCCCTCCTGAGACGCCGGATGGTGGACCAGAATTTCCTTGAAGTGGTCCGGAAGTCGGCTTCCATGGCCTCACCGAACTCTTCCCATGTCCGTGTTTTTGCCTCGGCGACCACCGAGGCTGCATTCCGCTTGGCTAGTCGATACGTGTCAGCTGTATCAGGAGTCCCACAGGCTATATAAGCCCGGTAGGACTCCTTCTTCAGCTTTACGGCATCCCTTACTACTGGTGTCCACCAGCGAGTACGGGGATTGCCGCCACGACAGGCACCAACCACCTTACGGCCGCAACTCTGATTTGCCGCCTCAGCAAGGGAGATACAGAACATGGTCCATTCGGACTCAATGTCCCCTACCTCCCCCGGGACATGTGTATAGTTCTGCCAGAGGTGGGAGTTGAAACTCCTTCTGACAGGGGATTCTGCCAGACGTTCCCAACGAACCCTCACAATACGTTTGGGTCTTCGAGGTCGGACTGGCATCTTCCCCCACCAACAGAGCCTACTCACCACCAGGTGGTGATCAGTTGACAGCTCTGCCCCTCTCTTCACTCGAGTGTCCAAAACATGAGGCCGCAAATCCGATGATACAACTATAAAGTCAATCATCGAACTGCGACCAAGGGTGTCCTGGTGCCACGTGCACATATGGATACCCTTATGTTTGAATAAAGTGTTTGTTATAGACAATCCGTGTTGAGCACAGAAGTCTAATAACAAGACACCACTCCTGTTATGATCAGGGGGGCCATTCCTCCCAATCACGCCCTTCCAGGTCCCACTGTCATTTCCCACATGAGCATTAAAATCGCCCAGCAGAACAAGGGAGTTCCCAGGGGGAGCGCTCTCCAGCACACCTCCTAAGGTCTCCAAAAAGGATGGGTACACTGAACTGCTGTTTGGTGCATATGCACAGACAACAGTCAGAACCCGTCCCCCCCACCTGAAGGCGGAGGGAAGCAACCCTTTCGTCTACTGGGGTGAATCCCAATGTACAGGCGGCGAGTCGGGGGGCAATAAGTATGCCGACACCTGCTCTACGCCTCTCACCGTGGGCAACTCCAGAGTGGAAGAGAGTCCAACCCCTCTCGAGAGGGCTGGTACCGGAACCCAGGCTGTGTGTGGAGGCAAGCCCAACTATGTCTAGTCGGAACTTTTCAACCTCGTGCACCAGCTCAGGCTCCTTCCCTGTAATAGAGGTGACATTCCACGTCCCCGGAGCTAGCTTCTGCATTCGAGGGTCGGACTGCCAGGGTCCCCGCCTTTGGCCCCTCCCATGGGTGGTGAGCCCTTGAGAAGGGTGACCCACGTTTCCTCTTCGGGCTGAGCCCGACCGGGCCCCATGGGTGTAGGCCCGGCCACCAGGCGCTTGCCAACGAGCCCTATCTCCAGGCCTGGCTCCAGAGAGAGGCCCCGGTGACCCGCGTCCGGGCAAGGGAAAACCAAATCCATTTCTCTTTTTCATCATATGGGGTCTTCTGAGTCGCCTCCTATATTTCAAATTTGTACAGATGACGGCTGAATAAACCTTCTCATCGATGGACCATTCCTGTACGACTGAGAGCTTACACAGACGTACTTCCACCTATGCAATATCAATCGTCTTCGCCCGTCTCTCACCCCTCACACCACTGCTATCCTCGTTATAGTCTTGTCACCTCCCGCATTGACGATTGCAATTCACTTCAACTTGTTGTCCCTCAGAAACTTCTTCAGCCCGGGTCATCACCAGAATCTCATCCTTTCACCACATCACCACCGTCCTCCAAGAGCTCCACTGGCTCCCGTTCAAATATAGAATCAACTTTAAAATTCTACTTTCTACATTTAAAGCTATCCTTGCCCCGCCATACCTATCTGGCCTTCTTCAAATTTCTTTTCCCTCTCGTTCCCTCAGATCCTCCACCTCTGTGTGCCCCCCAGCCCGTCTCAGCACAATGGGGGACAGAGCGTTCAGCTCTTCTGCCCCAAACACTGGAAGTCACTTCCTCCCAACATTTGTAACATTGATTCTCTTCCCACCTTCAAATCCCATCTTAAACCCCAGCTGATAGAGTTCTTATGCACATTAGTAAACATATTACGTTATTTCATGCTTAGATTAGTAAACATATTATGTTATTCCATGTTTAGCTTAGTACATATTATGTTATTGCATGTTTAGTCTAGTCTACATGGTTTTACGAAATTTATTAGTTGAATAGTTGTGAAAGCAGAAAGTAACAAGTATCAAGTTTCAGTCTAAAATGTTCTCCCAACAAACTTGTCCGTAGCCGATTGGACAACCGATCGCTGCTGTGTGACTTCCAATACTTGTCCGCAGCTGATTGGACAACAGATCGCTGCTGTGTCTTTTCAAAACTAGGTTGAGCGGGAGGGCTCTTGCTCTTTGTGCTTTTGTTCTTCTTTTGTTCGTGTGTGCTCTAGGCTTCCCGTCCCGACGAGAGATGTGCTTCTTTTTGTTTCACTAGAATAAAGTAGCTTTTTGTTCACCATCGATCGTCCTCGCTGATATTTTCATCACAGAACTTCGTTGAACACCGAACCAGATGAGAAACAAGAATTAGAACCGAACACCACCCATTTCAAATTGCATTTTGTGTGTAGCTCTTTCTCTTGTTTCTATTCATAATTGTATTTTATTTATTGTATTATATTTGTAATGTATGCTTGTCTGTGACTGTAAAGTGTCCTTGAGAGCTTTGGAAGGTGCTTAAAATAAAATGCATTATTATTATTATTATTATTATTATTATTATTATTATTATTATTATCACAGTGTCATAGTGTCATTGAGAGTTGTGAAAGGCGCTTATGAATTAAATGTATTATTATTATTATCATTAAATAACAGGTGTCAGAGTCACGGCCCGTGGGCCAAATCTGGACTGCCACATCATTTGCGAAAGCAAGTCAAGCATGTCAAATGCCATGATGCTTGCTAAAGTCCATACCAAATTTTCAAATTGTCGTATGTAAACCACAATAGCAGTCTGTCTGTGTAAGCTCTCAGTCGTACAGGAGTGGTCCATCGATGAAAAGGTTTCTTCAGCCGTCATCTGTACTTCTTTGAAGGTGTCGGACGTTCCGCTTCTTATCCAAGAAACTTCGTCAGCAAACTAAAATCTTACTGGTAGTTTAGGCCCTATATATATATATCCCTACTGTCCAGGCATGGCGGTGCCGGACTCTGCTATGATAGGTCTCTGCTCTCAGGTTGCGGGGAGCAGAGGACTACTCCCTGCAACTCCACCAATTGTTCCTATTGTTCTGACTAACGACTGCCCTGATTGCCCCACTTCGACTGGTATCACCTCATTAGTATTACTAATCCTATGTTGCCTAAGCAGGCTATTGTATGAACGATCCAAATTGAACCTCACCCCACCAAACCGGTTTAATGAAGGATTTAGTTGTTTTATGAAAATCGCTTCTTTTACTCCCTTTTCAAACCATCTATGTTCTTTCGCTAAAATTTTAACCTCATTGTCGTCAAATGAGTGGTTGCTAGCTTTTAGGTGTATATGTACTGCCGAATGAGGCCCACTAGTACAGTGGTACCTCGGTTCTCGAACGCCTCACAGTTCGATCAAATCGGAGTTCGAACAAAATATTCGAGATATTCTTGCTTCGCCGTTCGAACGCCAATATGACGCATGAGTGCGTACGCGAGGGTGGGGTGCTGAGCGGCGTACGGGTGTATCGCTCTCTCCGTGACCAACTGTTGTCGCTTGTGCTGCGTTTTGCTCTAGCGTTTAATATAGGTGTACGAAGAGTTTTACCCCCTAATCATGCCTCCAAAGAAAGTAAGTGCTGCTAAAAGTGACAAAAGAAAAGTAGTGCATACAACTATTGCATTTAAGAAAGAAATAATCGCAAAATATGAAGGTGTACGAGTGTCTGATCTGGCTAGGGAATACAACATGGCGAAATCTGTGATCAGTATGATATTAAAGAATAAGGAGGCTGTTAAATCTCGTGATGTGGCTGTGGGAGTGAGAGCAAGTGTCATTGGATAGATATTTTAAGAGAAAAGAACATCCTGTAGCCGAGTCATCCGTAGCTGTCACGTTCCGAGCGAGAGTGACGGCAGCTGACTCGTTGGAACGTAGTGGAATGTTTGGGATCCGAAAGCAGGCGGCAGAGACGTATACTACCCAACCAAGATGTTTATTCACAAATAAAAGAAAACACAGCGAGGAAGAAGGCAGGGGGTGATCCGACCCGCTTACTACGCCAAAAAGCAAATGGCACACAAGGGTGCAAAATTAAGCAATCCCGGAAGATGACATTACGGGACGCAGGGAAAATACCTCGGACCGGATACACTCGCGCATCGAAGGAAGAGTCCAGGTACAGTGGCGAATTGAGTCAATCATCTGGCATTGGCGAGGTGATCGCGAACCGTATAAATGCCCCGTGTCCGTGATTACAGAATTGACAGCAGGTGGAGAACGGCCGGGAGAGGCTGATATGTTTTGACTCCTTTTCTCTACCTTCAACGCTTGTTGGTATTAGTTTAGCCCTATGCTGGAGGGGTCTGATAACTCCTAGTTTGTGTTGTAAAGGGTGGTGGAATTGAAAAGTAAGTATTGGTCAGTGTGCGTAGCCTTCCTAAAGACTTCTGTTTTTAGCGCTCTGTACTCTTTTATAATTACTTTACAATCCAAGAAGGCTAGTTGGTTCTCTTGAATGTCCTCACGAGTAAATTTAATGTTGATGTCTACCGAGTTGAGGTAATCTGTGAAGGATTGAATTTCTTGTTTTTTAATTATAACAAAAGTATCGTCCACATATCTAAACCAGTGTCTAGGTTTTGTCCCCTGGAAGGATGTGAGGGTCTGTTTCTCCATCTCTTCCATGTACAGATTAGCCACTATGGGTGAAACTGGTGAGCCCATAGCACAACCATGAAATTGTTTGTACAATTTCTCCCTAAATTGAAAATATGTAGTATTAAGGCAGATTTCCAATAATTGGCAGATGTGGTCCTGTTTAAGTTATATAAAGGGCCTAAACTACGAGTAGGACTTTAGTTTGCTGACAAAGTTTATTGGATAAGAAGCGAAATGTCCGACACCTTCAAAGAAGTACAGATGACGGCTGAAGAAACCTTTTCATCGATGGACCACTCCTGTACGACAGAGCTTACACAGACGTATTGTTGCCAACTTTGGGAGATACATCCTTCTGCTGGTACGTAACTTAGAAAAGGCCACTTTTAAATTAGCTGACTTCAAGAACCACCTCAGATTCAATCTTCGATGTAGACAGAGGTTAATTCCTAAATGCTTGAAGCAAGCACCCCTGGAACCCGGATACTTGGCCGATAAAATGCAACAAAATTATACTAGGAAAATATTAAATTTGCGAATTAAGAGACTTAACATAGAGATGAAAAACCAACAGTCAGAAATAGAAACTTATTATCAACGATTACAAACTGAATTTCCCCACAAAATATATCAGGAAGTATGCAAATTTACCAAATCCGGATACATGAGGCACCACAGCAAAACCAAAGAGAGGCAAAAGGGTAAATTTCCAAAATTACTTTTACAGAAACAATCACAGCTAAATTTCTCAGTAACTCCTAAAACAATACCTACAATAGACTACATCACAGCTACTGAACCAGCTATTAAAAATAACAAACTTTCCATGCAGAGGCAGATGATCTGCGCATTAAAATATCAGCCCTTCTTAGAAGTGCCAAATCACCTCCGTCCAACATAACATTAGAAGAGAGAAAGGTGTTAACTACTCTACAAAAAGATACAAATATTACTATTTTGCCAGCATTTTCAGCGACTTGCAACACAATGCCTCCTGGTACAAAATACAGTGAAATGTCCAGAAACGATCTCCTCCATTAAGGGCTTGTACTTTGTCTTTGAACTTTGTCGTCCATTAAGGGCTTGTACTTTGTCTTTGAACTTTGTCGCGACACCTGCTTTCTTTCCGACCATGGATGACACGCCGTCTGTAGCCAGGCTGACAGCGCGGGACCGGTCCACTCCAACTCTGTCCAATACAGCAACGACAGAGCCGAAAATGTCCTCGGCTGTTGTGGTGTCCATCATTGGCACCAACTCAAGAAACTCTTCAGTAACAGTCAATGTCTCATCAACTCCTTGAATAAATATGGCCAGTTGGGCCACGTCTGTGATGTCAGTGCTCTCGTCAATTGCCACGGAAAATGCAATAAATCCTCTCTGCCATAGTATTCCTCGTCAGGCTAATATTGTCAAAAGCTTGTCGCTTCTCGGAACATACTAGTTCAGCCGCCTTCATCATGCATCGTTTAACAAAGTCACCGTCGAAATACGGCTTCGATGCTAATGCTATTTCGCTAGCAATTAGGTAGCTGGCTTTTACCGCTGCTTCACTGACTTCTCGGCTCCGGATGAAAGTTGACTGCTGTTTCCTCAGACCCGCCAGCAATTCGTTAATCTTTTCTCTTCTCAGTTGTCCTTGCAACCCGTCATATTTTTCGCTGTGATGAGTCTCGTAGTGGCGTCGAATATTATATTCCTTCAATACCGAAACTTGTTGCAAACACACCAAGCACAAAGGTTTTCCGTGAATCTCTGTAAATAAATAGGACGTGGTCCATTTTTCTTTGAAAATTCTACATTCCTTATCTACTTTTCTCCGTTTGGATAACGACATTTTGGCTAATGAGGGTGTAGCGGAAAGGTAGAGACCAAGGTATTAACAACGTCGTAACAAGCAGTCTGCTGTTTTCAGTCTGTCTCAGTGATGTGGCGTGTCTTCTACTCTGATGGGAAGAGTGAGCCCCTTAGCGGATAATCGATGAATTGCAGTCAATTAAAAATATTAATTCTATGTCTTTTATGCATTTTTCCACTTTCAAATTATCCTGCGGGCCTGATCGAACCTCCTTGGGGGCCAGTTCCGGCCCGCGGGCTGTATGTTTGACACGCCTGAACTAGACATTCAAAGCAATTTTAAACAGATGGGTTTTGAGCTGGGACTTGAAAATAGGGAGGGAGTCAATATTACGGATGTTGGGTGGAAGTGAATTCCAGAGTTTAGGAGTAGAGCGGCTGAAAGCTCTGCATCCCATTGTGGTGAGACGGGCAGAGGGCACATAGAGGTGAAGGGCGGATGAGGATCTGAGGGACCGAGAGGGAACGGAGATTTGAAGCAGGTCAGAAAGATAGGGAGGGGCAAGGTTATGGATGGCTTTGAATGTAAACAGAAGTATTTTGAATTCGATACGATGTTTAACAGGGAACCAGTGGAGTTGCTGGAGGACAGGGGTGATGTGGTGAAAGGAGGGGGTTCTAGTGATGATCCGGACTGAAGAATTTTGGACAAGTTGGAGTTTATGGAGAAATTTATGGAGAAGTGAGTTACAATAATCGATGCTGGAGGTGACGAGACTGTGGATAAGGATAGCAGCAGAGTGAGGGGTGAGCGATGGACAGAGACGGTTAATATTATGGAGGTGGAAATAAGCAGACCGAGTTATGTTATTTATATGGGATTGAAAAGATAGTGAGCTATCGAGGATGACACCTAGGCTCTTGACCTGAGGGGAGGGGGACACAGTTGAACTGTCAATGGTGAGAGAGAAACTTAGTTTTGTGGAGGGTGGATTTGGTACCGACAAGGAGTTCACCAAAGTTCAGTTTTTTCACAGTTAAGCTTGAGAAAGTTATGGGAAAACAAAGTTCAGGTTGCAGGTTGTCAAAGAGTGAATGTTGGAACATGTTGTGAAACATGTCACTCTGGAATGCTGCTCACAAGCGAACCCTGGGGTCATTCCAATTTAAATGAGATTTGGTCTTACCATTAAAAATTTAGAAATGACCTGCTTGAATTACCCTCAAAGCATTGAAATGACCCTTTGAGCCCTGAAACTAGTGATCCCACTCATCCAAACAATTTGTTCGAATGACCTATGGCGATGAGGACTCTAGAAGCTGAGACTACTCTGTAATGTGAACTTCTGATCTCAACATCTGAATCAATGTACGCAATTACTTAGATAAGCATTCTAGATCATATTTTACTTACTTCATCGTGTGAGTAATCCTTTAGTATGATTCATCAACCTTGTCTAATAATTGAAGGTGCTGCAACAACTGTCTTGCAATAGGTCCTTGCATAAATCTGGAGCGGGAGGCTGACTGCTTGAATACTTTCTATTTACCGTCTGCTCTGGTGAATAGTCTCCCTATGGCTCACTGATTGCATGTATCTGTACGAATGCAATTTTCTTGCTATATGTCTACTTATTAGCCGTTGAGCTCTGTGATGACCTGCATGACATGCTCGTGTTGATCACTGGACTGTAATTTCCATTGAGTTGTAACTTTATTGACATGTGTGCTACTCGTCCGAGAATAAGCGGATCTGGATCGTGAGAGGCTCCGAGACGCAAGCTTGGACTGTGACAGAGTTATAGAATATTCAGCATGTCAGGATCCACCCAGGAAGGTGACAGGAGGATCCAGCTTCGAGTCTCGAACCTGAAGCTGCACTTGAGCAGACAAATACGGACTGTCAGTGGTTATTCAATGTCACTCAGGCTGACGCTCGATGGAAAGGCCATGTCAGATGAAGATGTCGGCGTTCTCAAGCTTTCACTATGACCTACGCAACATTTGACGTAATAGTTACTGGTACTGCCGTAGTCATCACTGCTTTCACTAGCGTTTTGGAATATCTATGGTCAGTAGCAGTTGTTCGTCAAGCTGTCAGCCTGAGCCGCTTTTATGACAGCAGATATTATGGCAGATAATTTCGGAACCATGCTAGGACATTAACACCTTTCTATCTACGTTCACTCTCAGAAGATCCGTTGTAACTGCTGCTTGAAGTCTCTTGGTACCCTTGACATAACGTTAGTTTTGCACATTCGAGGCCAGTTCAAATTCGACCTGCAGTAGATCAATGCTAAGATTTCTCACTGGACCATAGCATTAAATGTAGTGTCCAGCGAGCTGTAAGAATCGGTGACCGTATGATTGCAACGTTCCAAGATCTGGCCGCGTTTAGTCCACGGAGATGCCATGCGAAGAGACTTTCACTGCAGTTTCACGATTAAACAGTCATGCCTTTTTCTTGTTTAATTGCGTCATCCAGTATCGGTACGTCATGTCGCATTCACGTTCATAACATTACTTGCCTTCGTTCCGATGCCGATGTAATGCAGACGCAGTCAAGCGCAGCGTTTTCCACTCGACTGCAATGCATCGACTGCATGATTTCCTCAATGTACGACTATCGGATCTGCGCAGCTTACGTCCATCTACAGAGCCAGTATCGCGCCAGCTATACTCTACCCGCTATCTGTTTATCGTCTGGGACAGCTGCCACTCCCTGATCCCGACCGCGACGAAAAGTGACTATGACAATATGCATCCCCAAAGTGTCCTGAGAGGATTCCTAACGACATGCTACAGCCAGATCTTCCAGGCCACGATGCGCTAACGGCCCGTGCAGACTAACGGTAGACTTCCGATGGCTCTTTGCCACAGGAGGCAGCACTTCGAAGACTTACGGCCGTGCAGTCAAGCTACTTTATCCAGAGTCTTTTCACATTGACGCGTACTTTCTGAGCTACGTAGTCGGATGTTTACCGCTATGGGTTAGCAGTATGCAATGTACATCACATATTGCCAGCTGAAGTCTGCTGCTACCAGGTCAGTCCACATAAGTTCATTTGACACTGATTGACAAGTCTTCGACGGCGCAGTTGTTGTTCGTTCGTCTCGACGACACGCACGGAGGAATCACTGCCGCAGTTTCGGAGCCTACAAGTTCACAGCCTTCCTAAACTGAGTATGGCATCTTGGGCTCCAGTTCACGGGCCTTGGACCAGTTCGTTGCATGCCTCGTATTCCACGTCAGGCATGGGAGCATTCTTGCGCACGTAACACCATTAGCCCATCTCTCATCGAACTGCTATTCGCCCTGAGTTCGAGCACTTAGGCAAGCTACCTAAACCCTTACGGGCTGACTAAAGTTCAAGGCATGGTTGCAGTGGGTCGAAGTTTGACAATTGCTCCTAATCTCGACAATGCATATCAAGCCCGTCACTACTAAGTTTACCTACCATGTAATTGCAGCTAGCTTACGACTGAGGATCCGTAAACGAGGCTGCCCTTCATTTTAAGCAGGAATGCGAAGTACTGCAATTGTGTAAGTTTTCGACGAATGTCACTGATGCCGTCTTCAAATTGACTCTAGTCTCACGCATCTGACATCAAACTCATCACCGGCATGCGAGGTACTAGTGGTCTGAAGCCGCAGCTGATTGGGCATTTCGATTCCAAAGCTTGGCATTTCGGCATGTAAGTGACACTCTAAATTCGGAATGATCCCATGTCATTCTCTTATTGTTTCGAATGGATCCCTAACCTGGGATGACAAGCCAATCGAACTGATCGGCTACAGCTGACGAGCACCTATTGGGTGCCAGTTCGACAGTTGCAACACTACGGCATGCGTCCAGTGCTGAACACTTGTCGCATTGGAGCTTTTGGACGTATTTACATCGCGTCCATATTTATTATATTATAGTAATTATAATTCTGATAACATCATATGACAACATGATACTATGCATTTAAGAGCTTTTCCAGGACTGCAGCATCCAGAATTCCGCAACCGTGAGATCAGACGATTCGCACGACTAATATGGTATCTTGCACAGGGGTATGAAATATTGTATGTTTGAACATATGCTACTCTGAGCAGGTCCAATGTTTGAATTGCCCATATACAGAGTCTAACACAGTAGTTCACCAATCGACATATGCTCGACGACAGGTAATGGCTTTTAGAATCATGGTCAAACCTAGATGCTCGCATAGTCGTTGAATTGCATAATCATTAGTATGGCCAGCTGTAGTCGAAAAACTGAGACAGAAATACCAATCTTGCGTCAATCAAATACGTTCCTATTGTGTATCTCATTCGGGTCACAGTTATGGCTCTTATCTAGCAAGTGTCCGCACGAGGGGACCTCTTGCCATGTCGCAATCGCAGCCAAGTTGCATCACGTCACTGTCATCCCAGATTAGGGCTTTCGTCGACAATCTATTGACAGTTATGGATGCTGGAAACACGAGAACCAAGGTCCGATGAACTGCTTCACTCACAGTAGCCGATGGGGACAGCGAGTGAGTGAGCCTGTGCTACCTGCTAGTTGTAGACTTGTCACATGTCGGTCATTTAAGCTTCAGTATAGGCACAGATCGGACGAAGTCAGCTCTGCTGCTCCAGAACCTTTGATCTCAGTGCTGCTTCATCTCAATGTTGTTCTTCATCATCACGGTCAAGAGTGTTCAACGCCTATGATCTTCGACCCTTCTCTTGAATGCTTGGATGAACAGAGACGAAGTGATCTTAAGTGAATCATATCGGCTATCGATCGTTATCTATTATTCATTGATTTTGTTGATATACTCAGGAGTACTGTACGCGATCAACGGCTGCAGTCGGTGCTCAAGCTCGCGAATTGCATCACGTGTCTGTCAGAAGTACGGGATGCCCGTCCACGTAAGGAAGTCAGTCTCCTGGCCCTGATCGTACACGCATAAGCTTTGGCGATCTGTCAAGTTCCAGGATACTTTAAGTGATCTGCTGCTCCACTGCATTTGACAATGATCTATTGCATATGCTCAATCGGTTCGCATCCTAGATCAGATCCAATGAACCTTTTTACTTCATTGGTATTCATAATTTCATCTATTCATCTTTTGTGACTAATACATTATTTAAAATAATTTGAATTCCGTTTGACTTCAGTTGCTCATCGTAAATGATTGCTAATTCAGCGTCATTCATTCGTGTACGATTTATTGTTCTATCCATCCTCTATCCAGTTTCATTTCTCCATGGGCAGACTGAATTGGCTTCTCAGGTATTCAATGCGGTGTCCACTTGAATGCTCTGCCTTGCATGTCTACCAGTAACACTGTCAGGTCCAAGTCGGAACTCACATGAATGACTCTCATGGTTGTGCTAATGTGCTCTATCATTTATTCTCTTTACCTACTTCTCGCTTGATGTCACATGGGGTGACCGCATGCTCCGAGACATGCTCAACGTCTTCTGCAATCCATAGCTCGTATTCTTTCTACTGTTCGATCGTTCATCGCTGATTCATTGCCATCTTGTCTGCGTCAGTCGAAACTGCTTCCAACGATCTCATCCCCGATCTGCATCATTCTCCCGTCCTCTACAATTACTCCTTTCCTCCTAAGTCCATCCTTGTCTCAGCAATCCTCCGCTCCGATCACGTCCTACCCTTATCGATTTCCTAGACCCGAATGGTTCTATTCATGACTCGTTCCCTCTGTACCTACGTTCGAGCTATCCCTAACTCTCCTCCACGTACTTCCTATACTTGCGGTGCGTAGTCGGACCATAGACTTAACCTCTTTAACCTCACTCTCCCTACTTGCATCAAAGTCCGAGCAAATCCGATGTAGACGAATCATCCTGCGGGTCCGATCACCTGAAGTACATTCTCCGAACAATCCAACAGCTTGCCACTTGCTCCCACAGCCTCCAGCCTCCCGTCGAATCTAACACCAGACGTCTTCCTCGAATAAGCGTGCCAACTCGTCTTCCACATCGATGAGCAGATCGTCGCTACATCCATGAGTCATCCGCCCTATCGCAAGGCCGGATCTCTGGCCCACTCCCATCCGCTTTGCATCCTGTGAGGGACCGCTTCCAGCATGTATGCTAGCTCTCGAGCGTTCGCCGTGAGGCTAGCCTCACGTCGGGCTGCGAGCCTCATCCTGCCCTCCTCCAACATGCACCGGGCATCCCGGGCATTCTATTGGGAAGGTCCTCGATTCACCCATCGACTACCTTTCTCTAGTAGGCATCAGGGATCCATCCCGACTTGGGAACGCTCATCGGGTCTTGCGGTCCCCGATTGAGTGACAGAACGAGCCTACATGAGGCGACGGAGCGGTCAGTCGCGTAACTTCTTGCACCATGTTCAGTACCGACACGATCGTAGAGTCTCCCATCCAGACCCGCACCTGAACTTCGACTCTCCTTCACATGACCGACCGTCTTGGACTCCTCCATTAGGACCATCTCAATGACCCGAGAAGCTCTGCACACCTTTCGACAGAGCTTGTCAGTCAAGCGTGTCGATGTGATCGATCCCACCCTTAGCATCCTTAAGCTAATGCAGTTCGCGGACCATCCTCCTATACATGAACATTCTCGAGGAAACCATGGACCCACTGACCTTCAGCGCTCGCAGAAATCTGCAAAGTTTGAACAATCGATGACCACTCGGCCCTTACTAAACGATCCACACCGGATCAGCACCAAGACCGACATCGTCTTGGGAGAGGCCTCAGCAGCCAGTCCCATGACATCACGAATCGTGATCCCAACCCAGACCGCAAACGTTGCGTCCACAACATTAACGTGGTTGCATTCCATGCTCGACACCGGCAGGGTTAGCTGGTCCCCTTCGCGCCCAATCCAACGTCCTCTCAGTGACTCGAGACTCCCGGGACCACTCAACGACTTTCGAGCTGAGAGCGCCCCTCTGTAAGTTGGTCCCCTCCTCCCCTTTACGAAAGGGTGGACCACTTCCGGCGCAAAGGCATGTCCCGATGACCCCATGGCACGTTCACCAGACGCCCCACCTCAGGTTCCCGACCTTTCGACTCTCCGGGCTTAATTTCATTTTCAACAGTACTTAGAAACTGGGATCCATGCCTTCCTTACATCTCGGGTGGATTTAAAGAGTTTGATGGTTCTCTTTATTTGTAAGTAGGTTCGTTGTCAGATCTCCCAGGCAGGTGACGCGCAGAGCTTGATCGTGGCGTGGAGTCGAGCAAGTCATGTCGTGAGACTCCGTGCGATGCTGAGTAGATCTCTGCGAGCTGTGTCTCTTTGAGGCTGTGAGTCCGAGATGAGTCTGAGATGATTCTGCTCCGTGGTTCGCCCCATCCTTTTATACCATTTTCAAGCGTGTGATATGCGTCAGGGTGAGACGCACATCAAGGAGATCAAGGAATTGAAAGACATGCAAGGGTTGAAAGCCGCACTTCAAAATCATAAACACGTGTGACGCAACAGATTCACGAGTACTGTAGTGACCAGTGACGTGCAGTCAGGGGAGGCAGGCGAGGCAGTGCCTCACCTGTCATCATGGAAATATAATGAAATAATAATAATGAAAAAATAAATTCAACTGTTATATTTATTGAATGATTTCTACTTTAAAGTTCTTTTCTATTTAACTTCACCATTTTTTGATTTTTTTTCAAAATCACACAATTTTCACATTTACCGCTCAAATACTAAGTAGAGACGAGCGGTGAGGCAGCAGCCGGCCGAGCCTCACCATGGATTGCGCAATGACTATGCTAACTGTGCTGGCTTGCTCCGCAGTGAGACCGCATTGCTGTCCCTCTGCATATCGCGATTCAAGTGTTCAAACACTTTTAATATATGAATTAAAATTCTACAGTTTAGCTGGTGTATATAATGTACAGTCACTGTACATTATAAACACTGTACTACACTGTTTATTTTATTTTTATCAAAACTGTGTGCATAGGTGAGGCACACAGTTCTTATGCCTCATGACAGGGGGCACTGGTGATTCCAGGGATACTTCTCTCTACAGTTAGCAAGTTAAGTGCAACCAATCAGTCATTTTTTCGTGTTGCTTGGCCTTATTTTCAGAATGGAGGATTACATATCTAAATTAAAAGCATTTTCTAAGCTGGACTTTCAATCAAAGCAGGAGATGATAGTTAAAGGAAGACCAACACCGGACTGTATAGCTCACAAACAGTGAGGGATGGATGTAAATCTCCTGGACAGCTTGTCAGCTGTTTGGCCCAGAAGGATTTAATAGAAACTATTCCTGAGGCGACAAAGTTGCTCCAGCTCGTGTTCACTGTTCCAGCTACTACAGCATCAGTGGAGCGGTCATTCTCAGCACTGAAAAGACTGAAAACATACAGTTGGAACAGGACTGATCAAGGACGACTTTCTTCACTGGCAGTGATCTCCATTGAGAGAGAGAGACTTTTAAAACTGAAGAAAGATAAGGAAGGCTTCTTCAAAGAAGTTATCGTTGCCTTTCTTCAGAAGGAGCGGTGCATGGGCTTCATTTATAAATAAAGGTAACACAATAATAACGTTTTTTTAAATTTTACATTTTAAACAAAACATGTTAACTGTTGCCAATCAAATGGTGAATAAGCTACTCTGTAGAGTTCATATGTTTGTAAATCTGACTGTGATGACGTCAGTGCCTCCCCAGCCATGAACCTCACTGCACGTCACTGGTAGTGACATCCACTTTGGTAGGGAGGGAGCTGGTCCTCTCACTCTACCGCAACTCTAGTTGGTCCAGAATGCTGCTGTTCACCTTCTCTCGTAGGAGTGTGCACATAAGTTTTCACTGTCTTCACCCATGTCGCCTCTATGAGCTCCTCCACCCCAATATTAGTGATCTGTCGTTCGCGAACGAGCCGGTTCTTAGAGCCGGATCTCTGAAGTGAACGAAGAGAGTCGTCTCCTAACAAGGAGCCGGAAATGCGAACTCACTTTTTTCCCCTCTATTCTCCGCCCCGAGTCTTTGGTTAAAGCCGCACGTGATTGGTCAAGATCCGTGGTAGAGGAGGGAGGGGAGAATAACAGCTACACGCAGCAGTGAGGAGAAGGAAGAGGGGTTAGAGAAACAGCAGCACACTGTGAGTAGCACATGGAACAGGAAAGGGAGACAACAGAGCTTTATAGCACTACAAAGAAAAAAAACAAAAGTGAAAAGGTGAAAAAATGGATAGAAAACAGTGAAATTTAGACTAATTTCAACTTAATTGATAGTTCAAAGGCAGGTGCAGACTGCACGGTTAAAATATCCCATCAATCAGGCTCCACAAATAACCTGCACAGGCACAGGCGCTTTGATCCTCTCCTCTTTCATCTAGAACGGCTTCATGTACAACGAGGGAACAGAACGTGCTTAAAAAGGAATGACTCTCCGTGTATTTGTGTTGTCATCTTGCTTTTCATATTATTTGTTATGTAGTTTTTCTTGTTCTTTTGACTTCAAGACGGTGCCGCGAGAGTGGCTGCCTTTACAGCAGCTCATGTATTTTGTGTTTCTACTTTCATTCCTTTCATCACTTTGCTGCTGTGAAATGTAAATTTCTCCACTGCGAGAATCCAATGCATAATAACAGTCAACCCATCTGTACAATTTGAAGAGAAAAGACAAGCAATGGAACCGGTTATTAATGAAGTTTCTAGTGTGTCTGTCTGCATCTGTTGCTGCTGCGATATCACAACTTCCAAGATGTACAACCAAGATCTCCTTGAGACACTTTATGCAATGAAACTATAAACCCAGCTAAACACAATAAAATTGATGAGAAACTGGGTAAAATGATAGCAAGCGATTTTCAGCCATTTTCAATTGTGGATGACAAAGGATTCAGAAAATACACTCACGCTCTCAACCCAATGTATGCAATTCCAAGCAGGAAATGTTCCCATTGTCGGGCTATTAAAGGCTTTCTGATTATGATTCTTAAAACACTTTCTTAAAGAATCATACCAGAATCATATATGAAAAAGAATGTGCTGGAGTCCAAGAATTGGTCAAAAAAGCCACAGATGTTTGTCTAACAACTGACTGCTGGACATCCTGAACCACGACATCCTTCATGTCAGTTACATGCCACTTTATTGAAAGTTTTATAGTGGGGACCTGTTTGCTGGATTGTTTTGAGTTCAATGAAAGACACATAAGAACTTAGCAGAGGGGCTGGGGAGGTACTGCAGGACACTGGAGATCAGTGTAGACGAGTCGAGTCGGTGGACAAATTAGTGACAGGTGATCATCGGACCACAGTAACCACAGGGAAAGTGAAAGTTAGTGTGCACATATAAATAAAGCCATATAAATAAAACATATTTGCTATATTGTATTTTTTTACATGAGTAATTTGTTTTCCACATAATTTTACACGATCTTTGGTAGGTAATTAATTTAAGCAACAACACAAAAAAAGAGGAGCCATTTGGGAGCCAAAAGAGCCAGATCTTCTTAGTGAGCCGGGGAAAAAATAACCGGCTCTCTGAAAAGAGCCGGAATTCCCATCACTACCCAATATACCAGGGGTCCCCAAACTTTTTCCTGTGAGAGCCACATAACCTTTCCCTTCTGTGATGGGGGGCTGGTGTCAAATTTGTAACAGAAAAAGTGTGACGATCGTAGGGGAGCTTAAAAAAATGTGTTTTCCAGAAAGCCTCACATAACCAAACCCTTTCCAGTTTTTTTACAGAAAAAAAGTCAGGAAACAAATAATAACATTATTAATGAAATAAATAATAACTAAATAACCCTCTCTGAGTTCTTCACAGAAAATAAATCAGGAAATAAATAACACTATTTATGAAATAAATAGCTAAATAACTCTCTCTGTGTTCTTCATAGAAAAAAAAGCCATGGGACATTAACTTTCTGTTGTGCCATGCACAATTTTAACAGATAAAAGTTCAGGTCAGTTGTCAGAGCAGAATCTCTCTGACACATATGAGCAGAATCTCTCTGACACATATGAGCAGTCTCTTAAAGTTCTTGTGTTCCTTCCTTATAATCAATCCTTTTGTAGGTTCCAGTAGGCTTGTATACACCGCTGTTTGCAGATCTCCCTCATCAACTTCCCTGTGAAAACCACAAAGGAAGCAGGTTGAGAAAGTGAACTAAGTGATACAGCACCTAGACAGCACAATACATTTCACTACCAGTATGACTGTTGTTAGGTTAAAATATTACAAGCTAATATTAGCATTTTACGGTTATCTTTAAAATTGTAAATATTATGAACGGAATTAAATATTTACCTTATTGCGCAACGTTATAACCTAACAATTGGCATGTTCGTTGTGAGAGAGATCACCAAAGAAGCCGGCAAGTTACTCACAGATGATTTATTCCTAACAAATTGATCTAATGCAGAATTCTGGGTCTCAGCTCCCTGACACAGAAAATATTTGTGTGCCCCAAATCAGTTAGAGAGACGAAAGACGAAGACTAAGACTGAGGAGCCCAGATTTAAAGGTGTGCTACATGCATATTCAAATTTGGCTCAAACAAAGAAATCAGCAGTGGATTGGATCCCTCTCCTCTGATGTCATCATCCTTTTGGTGGGATGTTGTGGAGACGTCTCGAGTTGCTCCTGCGAGGTCAGCGTTTGGTCAGGTCGTAACCTTTTACCTCCTTTGTGCAGCGTTGGCCAAGTCGTAACTTTTCTACTTCCTGAGGTGATTGAGGACCAGCTGACCCCTTGACCCCCTAGTGCCTTCAAAAACAGAACTCCAACACACATTCCACATCTGCTCCTTCACCCATCCACTGAAAACAAAGCACCATTTATACTGATTAACTCACTATTTTAATGTTCATCCTACAATGTTTAAAATGGCTAACTAAATGTATTTATTTCCTTCACTGTAAAGATCAAAGTCAAAGTCAGCTTTACTGTCAAATATGCTAATATGCATGACATACAGCACAGATGAAATTACTGTCCTCTCGGACCCAGCATGCAAGGCACTTATAATGACTTTAACAAACATAATAAACATGAAAACGCCAATTTGCCGGGAGAGGGGAGCTGCTGCGTGTTCACGCGCCGCCATCTTGGGAAAAACAAAAATAACAAATATTATGACAACACAAAGACACAGAGTCATTCATTCTTCAGGACTTGCTGTACCCTCTTTGTGATGACATGAAGCAGTTCTAGATGAAAGAGGAGAGGGTCAAAGAATCCATTTCAGCAGTGGATGAGGGACGTCATGGTGGAATTTGCACATCTACTACAAGCGAAATTTTGAAAGCAAACACGAAGCTGTAGCATCCATTGACAAAAAGACATTGTCTCACATCTCCTCTCCCACATAAATCCGCTTCAATTCCAAGCCGCGACAGTTCCGCATACGCATCGGCGCTCTGCGCTGACGCTCCTTTCTTCTTATCGCGGGCTCCTCAAGCCATGCATCTATCCAACCGCAGACTGTCCAACAGCACCGACCTTTCCGCTGAACAAAGCGGGGCTGTGAAGATGCTGCCCATTACAGCCGCGAAAAAGCACAATGGTCCCAGAGCTATCCAGCGATGACAGTCAAATGGCTCCGACATTCCTCCCATTCAAAAACAGTACATTTTATTATGATTATATTTGTTTATGCTCAGAATGACTCATTCAAGTCAGAAAAGTGAGCTTACCTATGTATGTTCATCAGTGTGAACTGTGGGTCTGCATCTGGCTCGTGAGAAGTTGAATATCAGGTTACATTCTAGTTACAGCCAGTCTCAAGCACTGATGTAAATGTTCATCTGTCATTCTTGATCTCATCGGAGATTTCAGCAGTTTCATGCGAGAAAAGCTTTTCTCGCAGATATACGTGCTGCCAAAAACTGTGGACATTTTCATTGCTTGTTTTTTGATGTTTGGATATATGTCATTTGGGAGGGCAGCATAGAAGTCAATGAGACTGTTGGGCTTGAATGCGTCGTTCAGACCATCACAATTCTGTAACTCAGGTCCAACTTCTCCATGGTTTGGTACACTTGGTCAAAAATATCCTCTCCCGTTGTAGTCCCTTTGAGACTTTGGAGGGCTTCCAGCTCCTAGCATATCTCAAAGTTTGCGCTAACTCCACGAATAAAAATCAGCAATTGCACTGCGTCTTGCACGTCCGTGCTCTCATCCAGTGCTAATGGAAAAAGTCAAATTCTTTCGTCTTCTGCTGCAGCTGGGCATATATATTCATCCCTATTTCTTCACCGCATCTGGTGATTGTACTCGCCGACAGACCTACGGCATTATATGCATCTTTGTTCTCGGGACACAACTCCTCCGTGACAGCATCCATAGATTCCTTAACAAACTCTCCGTCCGTGAAAGGCTTACCGCTGCTTGCTATCAGCTTAGCAACCGAAAGCGGGCCCGAATTGATGCCTTCTTCGGCTGAGCTTGGCGTACAAATGTATTATGCTGAGATAGTTGTCCACTTTTCACTTTGAGATTGTCTGCTCGTATTTGGCCTTGCAAGCTATCATACTTGTCGTGATCTGGTTGGCGACCAACGGGGGGCGCTGTCGGCCCCACCTGCACCTGCACGGGTGCTGGTCGTCCCGATCGGATTGGCGACCAACGGGTAGCGACGTCAGCCCTGCCTGCAGCCTCGCAGGTGCTGGCCGTTTTAATCACTGACACTTAAAAGGACACCCGGCACGACCATACGGTGTCGGTTCATTGTTTGCTGCATGTTTGTTGCATGCATTGTGTATGCTGTGCATGTGTTTGTTTAACCTCGGCGGACTTTTACTTTTGGTCTTCTTTTGATACTTTGTATTTTTTCTGTTCAGTTGATTTTGATGTTTTACATTTTGTTCCTGCTGACCTTTATTTTAATAAAATTTGTCAAACAACCTCCTGCTCCCTCCTGCCTGCTTTTTGGGATCCGCACCCGCCATCACCACCTCGCAAAACGTGACAATACTTGTCTTGTCTTGACGGGATTCATAGTGTCGGCGAAGATTGTATTCTTTGAATACCGCCTTTACCTTTTGACAGATGAGACAAACAGCCTTTTCTTTGCATTGAACATAAACACAATCGGTTGTCTACTGCAGGTTAAATACCCTGCATTCTGAATCAATTTTTCTCTTACCTAACCTTTTCACCATTATTCCGTTCACTCTTTGACAGGAAGGTTTACAAGCGAAAACGGGTCTGGGACCAAATAGAGCGCACCTGAATGTACCACCGAACTCCCCTCCAATCCTCATACGTCACTTTCTTGTGTCGCGTCCCATTGTGACCGACTCCTTTAGCGTTCTATTGTGAGCAGGTATGTTTGTATTGTTCAATCACGATTATAAACAACGTACATTGATTAAAATAGGAACAGATAATGATCGAAAACCGACCTTTGACTTGTAAAATAATGTATTTTTCTGGAGGCCAAATAGGAAAAAATCTGATAGCATCTCTGGTATTGTTCAGGGGGCGGGGCCAAATGACCCTGCAATATACCTTCAAGGTGCCTCAGGTGGATGGACTTGGCAACACTGAAAAAGGAAGAGATCAGGCTATTTATATCTGTATAATATCTGTGACTGTAAAGTGTCCTTGAGAGTTTTGAAAGGCGCTTATAAATGAAATGTATTATTATTATTATTATTATTATTATTATTATTATTATTTTCACACCTGACATTTTTCTCCAGTCGCTCCAGCCTGCCTGGACACGCTTCTTCACCTCTTTTCCACACTCTCCATTGCTCTGGACAGTTGACCCCAAGTACTTCCTCATACGTCACTTTCTTGTGTCGCGTCGCATTGTGACCGACTCCTTTAGCGTTCTATTGTGAGCAGGTATGTTTGTATTGTTCAATCACGATTATTAACAACGTACATTGATTAAAATAGGAACAGATAATGATCGAAAACCGACCTTTGACTTGTAAAATAATGTATTTTTCTGGAGGCCAAATAGGAAAAAATCTGATAGCATCTCTGGTATTGTTCAGGGGGCGGGGCCAAATGACCCTGCAATATACCTTCAAGGTGCCTCAGGTGGATGGACTTGGCAACACTGAAAAAGGAAGAGATCAGGCTATTTATATCTGTATCTGAAATGTATTATTATTATTATTATTATTATTATTATTATTTTCACACCTGACATTTTTCTCCAGCCGCTCCAGCCTGCCTGGACACGCTTCTTCACCTCTTTTCCACACTCTCCATTGCTCTGGACAGTTGACCCCAAGTACTTAAAATTCTCCACCTTCTTTATCTCTTCTCCCTGTAGCATCACTCTTGCACTTGGATCCCTCTCATTCACACACATATATTCCGTCTTGCTGCGACTGATCTTCATTCCTCTCCTTTCCAGGGCATATCTCCACAGCTCTAGTTTCTCCGCCACCTGTTCCCTGTTCTCGCTACAGATCACAATGTCATCTGCAAACATCATGGTTCAAGGAGATTCTTGTTTAATATCGTCTGTCAGCCTGTCCATCACCATAGCAAACAAGAAGGGGCTCAGAGCTGACCCCTGGTGGAGTCTCACCTCCACCTTGAATTCCTCAGTCATACCGACAGCACACCTCACAACTGTCTTACAGTCATGATACATGTCTTGTACCGCTCTAACATACTTTTCCGTCACTCCAGACTTCCTCATGCAATGCCACAGCTCTTCTCTGGGCACCCTGTCATACGCTTTCTCCAGATCTACAAAGACACAATGCAATTCCTCCTGACCTTCTCTGTATTTCTCTATCAGCATTCTTAAAGCAAACATTGCATCGCATATTTGTTTTGGCAACATTTTTTACGTCGGATGCCCTTCCTGACACAACCCTCTGTATTTATCCGGGCTTGGGACCGGCACAATAAGGGCTTGTGCCCCCTTGTGATTAAATTTATTATTATTATTATTATTATTATTATTATTATTATTATTATTATTATTATTATTATTATTTCCATTTCTTATCCCTCCTTCTGAAATGAAACTGCGTTAAAGCATGTTATTGTTGCCAATGTTTATTCATTAAAATACTTACATGTACAGTAAAGTCTCATTATATCGATATCGGTTATATCGATAGTACCGCTTATTACGATACTATTTCTATGAACGCAAGGAGAAAATTACATGCGCGCAGGGTCGGATATATCGATAGTCCCGGTTATATCGATATTTTTCGGACTCTTGAGAATATTGATATAACGAGACTTTACTGTATCTTTAAAATCTTTTTCTTTCGGCTGTCCCTTCAAGGGAAATCAGCGTCCTCCATCTTTAGAGGTTTGATCCGCGCATTTGTTTTGGCCAAGCTTTTATCATAATAATACCTTTCATTTCTAAGCGCCTGTCAAAACTCTCAAGGTCACTTTACAATACATCGGATGTCCTTCATGACACAACCCTTTTACTTTGTCCGGGCTTGGGACCGGCACAAGAAGACTTATGACTTATGTTAAGGCGGAAGTAGTCGCCGAAACATGTCAAGTATTTGAACACCTAGACTGTCTGTAAGTAAAGAATCTGCTTAAAATTAAATAAGACTTATGTCTGTTTGTGGCTCAGTAAAAGGCTCCCAAACACTTAAAATGGTCAGAGATAAAGATATGCTGTCAATATTGGTGCATTTTTTCTACTTGGGCACTTAAATGGTTAAATTATAAACAGACACCCCTGTATTGTGTTCGTTCCCAAATGTTCAGGTTCACAACAGATGGGAATCGCTTTCGAACACAATCTTCTTATCTTTATATATTTTATTTATTTATTTTATTTATATTCTATATCTTTATATATCTCAGCTTTTCCCTTCAAGGGGTCGTCACAGCGAATCAGTGTCCTCCATCTTCAGAGGTTTGATTCGCATGTTTACAAGGGGTAATTATATAGTATTTTCTTATTCATTGTTTGAGATTAATTAATATATTGTAGGACCATGTATCTCACCCAGCAGGTGTACAGCAGGGGCGTGTCCAACTGCATTTTCTGTTTGAAGCAGATCCACACACACCAAAAAATCCTTAAGTAAATGTTTTCAAATATTTACATAATTTTGTTGAATTTAATGTTCTCAAAATGACTGACTCGATTAATATTCATTTCCATGCAATGAGAGGCACTCGAACGCAAAAACATAGCTGAAGAATCTCGCGTTGTTTCCTGACGGAGTGAAATCTTTCACGAACGTCTGTTCTTTGCGTCTACTTCCTGTTTTGTTTCGTCTCTCCTTTCCCTACCTTGTTGTAGCTCGGTTCAAGTCGAAATGGAACAATTATTCGGGCAGGTGGACATATACGAGTGGCTCTCGAGCACACGCCATTTTATCTCCCATCGGTGGACCTTCTAAGCAGTATCGTCGTCGCTGACGCTTTCCCGGCGGGGCTTCCTAAGCCCCACACGTCCGCGGGGCGACATGGCACTCAGCTCTGGCGGCTGGGCTCCGCAGGTCTCGTTGCTCGGGGCTTCCCAGTCTGTAGCTTGTGACGTCGGGCTCGCTCGGTCATCGGCTTGCTGCGGTACGGTCTTGATGTCCGTCCGCGTGTCAGTATCCTACTCCGGTGCTCGCCCCTTGTGCCTACCCGGAACCGACAGCGAGGCTCTGCGCCTCCAGCTCAGCATGGATCCCAGCCGGGCCGGAGAGTTTCGACTGGCCCTGCGGGACACGAGTGGGAACCGCAATGTGGTGAGTTTGCGTTAAAAAAACTGATTTTATATCTCTGGAATATATATATATATATATATCATCACCTTAATCTTCTCCAACACAGGCTATTTTCCGTAGCAATTACACATCAATAAATCTGCATCAGCAATTAGAACTTGTCACTATACGTGATACTGCAAACACTTAAAAATAAAAGGAAATTTAAAATCATTTGTCCACAAAGTTTTATTAAGTCCACCAAGAATATGCAATCTTAAATCTTTAAAATCTTATATATATATATATATATATATATATATATATATATATATATATATATATATATATATATATATGTGTGTGTATGTGTATATGTGTGTGTGTGTATATATGTATGTATGTATATGGATGGATGGATGGATGGATTTGCCTTTATTAGTCTCGCAGTGGAGAAATTTACATTTCACAGCAGCAAGCAGATATGTATCGTTGTACTAAGTTCATCCTCTAATATTAAGCAGATTCTTTACTTACAGACAGTGTAGGTGTTCAATTAGCTGACGAAGGCGGAAGTAGTCGCCGAAACATGTCAGCTAATTGAACACCTACACTGTCTGTAAGTAAAGAATCTGCTTAATATTGTATATATGTATGTATATATGAATATGGATTGGATTGGATTTGTCTTTACTAGTCTCACAGTGGAGAAATTTACAACTCACAGCAGCAAAGTGATGAAAGGAACGAAAGTAGAAAAACTAAATACATGAGCTGCTGGAAAGGCAGCCACTCTCGCGGCGCCGTCTTGAAGTCAAAAAAACAAAAAAAAAACTAAACAATAATATGACAGCACAAAGACAATATGACAAAACAAAGACACAGCGAGTCATTCATTCTTCAGGACTTGCTGTACCCTCTTTGTGATGACATGAAGCAGTTCTAGATGAAAGAGGAGAAAAGCGTCTTTCCGCCAGTGACCAGGGACGTCATGGTGGAACGTGCATGTCGAATACAAGCTAAATGTTGAAAGCAAACACGCAGCTGTAGCATCCATTGACGAAAACAGATTGTCTCACATCTCCTGTCCCACATAAATCTGCTTCAGTTCCAAGCCGCAACAGTTCCACACACACGCATCGGCGCTCTGCGCTGACGCTCCTTTCTTCTTAATGCGGGCTCCTCAAGCCATGAATCCATCCAGCCGCAGATTGTCCAACAGCATCGACCTTCCGTTGAACAAAGCGGGGCTGTGAAGATGCTGCCCATCAAAGGCGCAAAAAAGCACAATGGCCCCTGTGGTGTCCAGCAATGGCAGTCGAATGGCACAGACATTCCTCCCATTCAAAAACAGTACTGGCATATTCATGCTGCCGAAAAGGCGCAACCGCTCAGCACAGTTTCCTCCTTGATGAGTGTAGTGGTCAAAAATGCTGAAAAACAATCCATATCCATTCCACACGACGCACAACAACACAAAGTGACAAAAGAAAACACAAAACAAGACAAAAACAACAAAAAAAGCAAGGCTCATGAGAGCACTTGCTGACTGTGGAAAACCACACTTGAAACCAATGGCAAGCCACTAACACAAGTGTCCATCAAATGTGGCATATACCAAGGTGATGCACTCTCCCCACTGCTGTTCTGCATAGGACTCAACCACCTCAGCCAAATAATCACCAAGACAGGCTATGGATACCGCCTCAGAAATGGAGCTACAATCAGTCACGTCCTCTACATGGATGACATAAAGCTGTATCCTAAGAGCGAAAGGGACATAGACTCCCTGATCCACACAACCAGGATCTACAGCAGTGACATTGGGATGTCATTCAGGCTAGAGAAATGTAGTCGGATGGTGACTAAGAGGGGCAAGGTAGTCCACACTGAAGGGGTCTCACTCCCTGAAGGAACAATAGCAGACATTGAAAACAGCTACAAGTACCTCGGTATACCACAGGCCAATGGCAACCTCGAACTAGCAACAAGGAAAGCGGCTATGACCAAACACCTCCAGCGGGTGAGGCAAGTCCTAAGAAGCCAGCTCAATGGCAAGAACAAGACCCGGGCAATAAACAGCTATGCCCTGCCAGTGATCAAATACCCTGCAGGAATAATAAGGTGGCCAAAGGAAGAGATTCAGACCACAGATGTTAAGACCCGAAAACTCCTCACCATGCATGGAGGGTTCCATCCCAAGTCCAGCACCCTGAGACTGTACACAAGCCGTAAGTAAGGAAGGAGGCAGAGGACTAATGAGTGTGAGAGCCATTGTCCAGGATGAACCATCCAAGCTCAATGAATACATCAAAGAGAAGGCGCCAACGTATGATGTACTCAGAGAATGTCTCAGACAATGGGGAACAGAGGATGAGGTGCTGGAAGAGGGACAAACATGGGAGGAAAAGCCCCTACACGGGATGTACCACCGAACCATAACTGAAGTGGCTGATCTCAAGAGGTCCCATCAGTGGCTAGAGAGGGCTGGCCTAAAGGACAGCACAGAGGCACTCGTCCTGGCTGCTCAAGAGCAGGCCCTGAACACCAGAGCCATAGAGGCACGGATATACCACACCAGGCAAGACCCAAGATGTAGGTTGTGCAAAGAGGCACCTGAGACAATCCAACACATTACTGCAGGGTGTAAGATGCTGGCAGAGAAAGCCTAGATGGAGCGCCATAACCAGGTAGCTGGCATAGTCTACCGAAACATCTATGCGGAGTATAGACTGGAAACCCCAAGGTCAAAATGGGAAACACCTCCCAAGGTAGAAGAGAATGACCGAGCAAAGATCCTGTGGGACTTCCAGATACAGACTGACAAGATGGCGATGGCCAACCAACCAGATATCGTGGTCATCGATAAAGGGCAAAGGAAAGCCGTTGTCGTGGATGTAGCGGTCCTGAGTGATGGAAACATCAGAAAGAAGGAACATGAGAAAATCGAGAAATACCAAGGGCTCAGAGAGGAGCTGGAAAGAGCCTGGAAGGTAAAGGTGACAGTCATGCCTGTGGTGGTCGGCGCACTCGGGGCAGTGACCCCCAAACTAGACGGGTGGTTGCAACAGATACCGGGAACAACATCAGATATTTCGGTCCAGAAAAGCAGTGCTAGGAACAGCACGGATACTGCGCAGAACCCTCAAGCTTCCTGCCCTCTGATAGAGGACCTGAGCTAAAATGGGGGACAGACACCACCTTTGGGAGGTGAGACGAGGATCTTCTTCTTTTCCTTTCGGCTTTTCACTTCAAGGGGTTGCCACAGCGAATCAGTGTCCTCCATCTTCAGAGGTTTGATTCGCATGTTTGTTTTGGCCCAGCTTTTACATCGGATGCCCTTCCTGACACAACCCTCTGTATTTATCCGGGCTTGGGACCGGCACAAGAAGACTTATGTCCCCTTGTGGCTACAGAAGAAGCAACTCGTTCAGTAAAAGGCTCCGAAACACAAAATGGTCATCGGCACAGCAACAATGATAAAAGCAAAACTATACTCACCATTTATTATTATTATTATTATTTTTATTTTTATTATTATTATTTATTTATTATTATTTATTAATACATAAAATAAATGTAATAACAATAATAATAACAATAATCGATTTAATTTCTAAGTGCCTTTCAAAACTCTCAAGGACACTTACAGTGACAGGAATTTTTGTGCGGGTGAGCAGCGGCAGCCATTCGTGCCAGCGTTCACTCTACTTCCTAAGTCTTCTTTTCCTTTCGGCTTTTCCCTACAAGGGGTCGCCACAGCAAATCAGTGGCCTCCATCTTTAGAGGTTTGATCCACATGTTTGTTTTGGCCAAGCTTTTACGTCGGATGCCCTATCTGACACAACCCTCTGTATTTATCCGGGCTTGGGTCCAGCACAAGAAGACTTATGTCCCTTTGTGGCTACAGAACAAGCAACTCGCTCAGTAAAAGGCTCCCAAACACAAAATGGTCATTGGCACAGCAACATTCAAAAAATCAAAAACTATACTCACCATTTGATGATGACAATGTGAAATGCTCTGATCTTACCGTGAAATGGTAAGATCTCTTTCCTTACATTACATCACATCTCTTTCCTTACATTACATCACAAACAGAATATATATATATATATATATCAGTGACGTGCAGTCAGTGGAGGCAGGTGAGGCACTGCCTCACCTGTCATCATGGAAAGCTGTCATGGAAATATCAAATGAAAAAATAAATTAAACAGTTAGATTTAACTAGATTTAGCTAGATTTAGCTTCACCGTTTTAGGATTTTTTTCAAAATCGCTGAATTTACCGTTCAAATACTAAGTAGAGACGAGCGGTGACGTCATTGATGACGTCAGTGCCTCACCAGCCATGAACCTCACCGCACGTCACTGATATATATATATATATATATATATATATATATATATATATATATATACACAGTGACGTGCCATATATATCAAATATCAAATAAAAAAATAAATTAAACAGTTATATGTATTTAGTGATTTGTACTTTAAAGTTCTTGTCCATTTAACTTCACCGTTTTAGGATTTTTTTCAAAATCGCAGAATTTTCACATTTACCGTTCAAATACTAAGTAGACACGAGCGGTGAGGCAGCAGCCGGCTGAGCCTCAAGATGGATTGTGCAATCACTATGCTTACTGTGCTGGCTTGCTCTGCAGTGAGACCACATTGCTGTCCTTCTGCATATCGCTATTAAAGCGTTCAAACACGTTTAGTATATGAACTAAATTTCTACAGTTTAGCTGGTGTACATAATGTAGAGTCATTGTACATTATAAACACTGTACTACAGTGTTTATTTTGTTTTATTTTTATCAAAACGCTGTGCGTAGGTGAGGCAAACAGTTCTCCCGCCTCATGACAGGGGCGCTTGTGATTCCAGAGATACTTCCGACTCCACGTCTGCAGAATAATAAAATTAGAGACAGAAAGCTACAGTAAACAGTTAGCAAGTAAAGTGCAACCCTGCAGTCATTTTTTCGTGTTGCTTGGCCCAACTTTCAGAATGGAGGATTACATATCTAAATTGAAAGAATTTTCTAAACTGGACTTTCAATCGAAGCAGGAGGTAATAATTAAAGGAATACCAACACCGGAGCTAAAAGGTTTGCTTCAGACAACGGGACACAATACTCGCTCTTTTCAGGCGGACTGGTACACACGAAAAGGCTGGCTGTGTGGATGTCCAGCAAGAAACCGCCTTTTCTGCCTTTCCTGCCTACTGTTCTCAACTTGTGACAATGTCTGGACTCAAATGGGATATTGTGACCTGAAAAATTTACAACGGAGCCTCATCAAAAATGAGTGAAGACTCAACATCAGCATCCACAATGCTAAGGTAAAGGAGAACCGGGAGATTTTAAAAGATCTCATCAATGCCACCTGCTTCCTTGCCAAACAACAGCTGGCATTTCGTGGAAATGGTGAAAGTAAAGGCTCTGCTCATCGTGGCAACTATGTTGAACTATTACATGCTTTCGCATGGACTTCATTTACAAGTAAAGGTAACGCAATAAAAACGTTTTTTTAATTATTTTTTTCTATGCTACAGTTTGTATATATAAAGAATGCTGACATGAAATTTTAAACAAAACACGTTAACTGTTGCCAATCAAATGGTGAATACGCTACTCTGTAGAGTTCATATGTTTGTAAATCTGGCTATGATGACGTCAGTGCCTCACCAGCCATGAACCTCACCGCACATCACTTATATATATATATATATATATATATATCTATATATATATATATATATATATATATATATATATGCATGTGTGTGTTTGTGTGTGTCATGCATATTAGCATATTTGACAAGAAAGCTGACTTTGGCTTTGATAACGTCCCTGATCCACTGCTGAAAAGGATGCTTTGATCTCTCCTCTTTCATCTAGAACTGCTTCATGTCATAAAGAGGGTACAGAAAGTGCTGAAGAATGAATGACTCTCTATGTCTTTGTGTTGTCATATTATTTGCTATTTAGTCTTTATTTTTTTTACTTCAAGATGGCGCCACAGCAGTGGCTGCTTTTCCAGCAGCTCCTGTATTTTGGTTTTCTACTTCTTTCTTTCCTTTCCTCTTCCTTTCATAACTTTGCTGTTGTGAAATGTAAATTTCTCCTCTGCGAGATGAATAACGGTCAACCAATCCAATGATAACATTAAGGCTCTCTTAAAAGCCCAACAAATTAGTAAACCCTTGGTTGACAATGAGTTCCCTTCAGTCAGAGGACACTTGAATTTGTACAGTGTCACAATTATGACAAGTGTTTTAAACACGTTTAAGTAATCGAAATGGCCTAGTCGCTTAAACAATGGCGTCCGTCAGTAGTTTGTCTGCTTTGTTTCCGTACTTTGTGTCAGTCAATATTTGTAATTGGTATCATAATACAAGTGACAATGTGAAATGTGGTTAAACTAATTACATGTTATCAACAGCAGAGAGTTTCACTTGAACATAGTTTCTTGGATTTGTTTACTTGCTGACAGCTATTAAATTGGGTATCTGCTACAATGGTGACTCACCCGAACATGGTTGAGTCACCATATACAGTATACTGTAATAAATTTCCATATACAGTAAAGTCTCGTTATATCGATATTCAAGGGAGTCCGAAAAAATATCGATATAACCGGGACTATCAATATATCCGACCCTGTTTGCATGTAATTTTCTCCGTGCGTGCATAGAAATAGTATCGATATAACCGGGACTATAGATATATCCGATATCAATATAACGAGACTTTACTGTATATAATAAATCTCCTCCAAGGACTTTGCAATTGTGTTTTACAATGTCGGATGCATATTACAAATTAAAAGCCACTTAAAACTGGAGAGAAACAGCAGGCAACTGAGGCAGATCAGCCCGAACTGATATGTGGCGTCAACTTGGAGGTGCACAACATTGGCGAGCGACTTTGTCAGAGCCTACCGGAATGCTTATTGTTGTTTGTGACATCTCTGCGGTCATCTTAAAAAATACCACATGGGAGTGACCGTTTACCAGCCACTATGGCTGAATACCTTTTTGTTAAGCAACGCTGCAATTCAGTCTTTCATGTCTGGTGCGCATCATCTGGCTCATTTTGAAGACCTCTCTGATGCCAACGAGCTTTGTTAACAAGCAGTGAGGAGCTTCATTTGGAGTGCAATGAAAAGAAGCGCAATGTCCCCATTTTGCAGCCCCTGCGGGCTATTCAGCCTTTTTGGGGGAGAGCGTCAATAGTTAATTCAAAACCAATTCAGTGGGGATGGATAATTTCCCGTGGCACGTTTGATGATCTCTCACGACACATTGGTTGGGAATTTTTTGATTGAAGGGACACCTACTTCTACTCATAAAAATGTTATTGTTTGTCACAAAAACCGACTCAGCTGTATTTTGGACCAAAACATGTAAAATAGCCTGTTAGGCATATAGTTAACACCCCTGTCCACTTTTATATGGCATAACTGTATGTTATTCCCTCCATCCAGTTGGTAGAGTTCGACCTACGCTCTGTGCACTACGAGGTGAAGTCGGCACGCTGCCATGAGATGCGTTTAACGACGCCCCCTCACGACTTTATTCGCTTCTCCTTCCGCTGTGACCGCGAGGCTGAGGAGTGGGCCACTGTGGTCATGTCGTCACTGCGAGAGGCCCAGCGGGGTCAGTTTTCACTTTGTTTGTCACGTAGGTACATCGAAGAGCAACTGACTTTCAAAATAAAAATGTTATGTCTTCCAGTTGCAAACATGGCCACCTACGAGGGAAGTGGCAAGCAAACAGAGGCTGCCGCCGCAGCCGCGATTAAGCCATCGCTACCGCTCGTCGGTGGGTTTCCTCACTCCTCCGTGAACGCAACAAACAGACTGACTCACTTTGCCACCTTAATTTGCTTTAGAGGAGCTTTGCGTGGAGCTCGTCAAGGCGGTGGAGTCCGGCGACGCTCACGCCGCCGCCCAGCACGCATCTGCATTGGCCCAACAAAAAGCGACTCTGAGCATCCAACTGGCAGAGAAGAACTACACCAGCGGGGAGATCAGGTACACCCTTACGACTTGAATTTCAATTTTCCCCCTGCTTGAAGTGCACCTAATTTGACCACCCTGTCACATATTGTACATGAGCCGCATCAGGTTTGACTTAGATTGACATGAGTGAACATGAAAACTTTTCTCAATGAGCATTTCATTTCGAGATTTACATTTACCATAATTTCCGGACTATAGAACGCACCTGATTATAAGCCTCACCCACTACATTTTTAGAGGAAAACCGATTTTGTACATACACAAACCGCACCTGTATATAAGCCGCATGTCAGAATCAGAATCAGAATACCTTCATTCGTCCCACAATGGGGAAATTTGCAGTCCACAGCAGCAATTGAAAAAGGATGTCACCTCATTATACATGTAAACAAAGAAAGACAGTACACAGAGAGAGTTTTCAAAGTTTTAATAATATAACTTAACAATAATAATAACTTTCTACCCAAACGGTGCCTGCGTCGCGGCAGTAAAACGGTAGCAATATCGTAACAACACGCTAGCAATACAATAGCAACCCACTATAACAGGTCTGGTAAAAGAACATACTGGTAAAAATCACGGTAAACCGTTTTCATTTTACTACTTTGAACTGAAGCCATCGAAGTCTGGAATGAGTGTCATATAGACGTTGTCACACACTCCCCCGCTGGCACTCTCATCCTGAGACAAATCGTCTTTTTCCATTGCTCCAGTTCTTCCCACTGCTGTTTCCAGCATCGCACCATCGATTTGTTTATACCAAGTTTACATGCAGCAGCTCTGTTTCCTTCTTCATCAGACATCTCGATTGCTTTTATCTTGGAAGCTGCGTCTTCTTCGACGCATATATTCCACCTGACTTAATCTTACCGTTTCTACTCGAGCCCCACTGGCGGCCATTAGAAAAATTACATAAATTGGCTGCATCACTGAATAAGCCGCAGGGTTGAACGTTTTGGAAAAAAAGTAGTGGCTTATAGTTCGGAATTTACAGTAAAATAGAAATCTGTGGCTCGCCAGTCTAAGCCATCTGGCTCCCTTCCCCCGCACTTCTTTAAGGAGGTTCTCCCGAGTATTGGCACATCGGTCTTAGCCATTATCGACAGCAGCCTCTTTTCTGGTATTGTGCCCCAACAGTTTAAACATGCTGTTGTCCAACCTTTGATCAAGAAACCTGGTCTTGATCAAGATGTACTGTCAAATTTTAGGCCCATTTCCCAACTGCCTTTAATTTCAAAAATGCTTGCAAAAGTGGTGCATGTGCAGTTGAACCAGTCAGGTTTCCAATGATGCACAGCACAGAATTAGCCCTGTTATGGGTTTCCAATGATGCAACGCACAGAATTATCCCTGTTATGGGTTTCCAATGACATCCTCCTGGCAAATCACATTGGAGAATATGTGTGTCTTGTTTGATTGAATTTGACTGCAGCATTTGATAGTGGATCACAGTATTCTGCTGTCTCGTTTGCAGTACTTGGTGGGCATTGCTGATAGTGCTCTCGACTGGTTTAGATCCTATTTAGCTAACAGAGCTTTTATGTTCGCCTTGGTTGCTCTGACTCATGTGCCGCCCCTCTTTCATGTGGGCCACAGAGGTCAATTTTGGGGCCTTTGCTGTTCTCAGTATACCTGCGACAATTGGCTTCCATCTTAAAGGACAACCGACGCCTTCGGACACGTTGTGTCCATAATTTGTAAAATCACTTCAAATGACTTCTACTGAGTGTGTTTTACAAGGATTCCACGGCATAGAGCTATATTTTACGTTTTACGTCTTGTTTTTGTTTTTGATGACGATGCCTGACGTGACGTCACGTCAGGAACGCCCCTGACCGAGAAAGCGACACACAATGCATTTTGAGGTACTGTGTTTGGTCTGAAAACTTCGTGTTGATGGCGAAATTAGAAGGAAGAAACATAAATAACGCGATGATGAATCGTTGTGTGTTGCACCAAGACTACTATTTGATACTAGTTGACACAAATTCCCAGCAGACAAATCAGCCCATTTCTAACGGAGCTTGGGCGCCATCTTGTGCATTTTCTGGGCGCTACAATGGAGTCCAGACGCGTCAAAATGAGACGGAAGGACTTCGTTAATTGATTGCAAACATTTATGCTTTCCTCTTTAGAACTATTTGAATCATATTCATAACTGGATGAGTAACAAGAAAGCATCTTCTCCGAATCTGAAGCCATTGTTTTGATTCTCGAGCAAGGCAAGATGTCCTGGCGTGATGTCACGAACCAGGGGGCGGGACCTTCTGAAACTGAAACTTTCTGAGGTCATTTTGAAGTAGTTTTGGGACACTTTAAGTCATTTTTGTTGGTGTTTTGCATTTGACTAAAATATCAGCCTGCATGTTTTGGGTTTTGTCCTTCCACAGCTCTGCAGATCACTGTCAAATCTATGTCCCACTGAGCAAACACTTTTTTATTACATCACAAACATTCTTGAACTTCAAGGAAAAGAAGACAGAGGTGATAGTGTTTGGTCCCAGTGGCCAGTGTATATCCCATTCTGTAGACCTGGGCTCCCTGTCTGCTTATCTTATGCCAACAGTCTCAAACTCGGGTCTTAAACTGGACAATGATTTTAAACTTGAAATTGGTGCCGTTTTTAAATCCAGCTTCTTTCATTTTGGGCAGCTGGCTAAAATAAAACCTCGCAAAGCGTATTGCTCCTTTCATGATAGTTGTCTGAAAAATCCCACTGGTTTTATCCATCTCATTGGGCGGCCATTTTGCAACTTGCTGTCTGCCGAAAATGACATCACTATGCCTAAAATTCCTTGCCATTGATTCAGACTACCGGTAATCATACAATGAAATCTTGGTCTATAGCGTCATTTCAACATGTCATTGTCTTCCAGCCTGTCTGTAGTGGTGGAGGACGTCTCTTCTTCCTGTTGCTTCACAGTCAAAGTCTTCCCTTACATGACGGTGGCTGCGCTCAAACAACAGGTTAAAATACATCAAAGGTGGGTTCAAAAAACAACACGAAAATCACTGAGCGGAACCCATTACCTCAACCAGGTGTTTGTGGAGTACGGTTTCCACCCACGCGTGCAGCGCTGGGTGATGGGTCAGTGTCTGTGCACGGACCCTCGCTCACTGGCATCCTACGGCGTACAGCGCGACGGCGACACGGCGTACCTCTACTTGATCTCGGCCCGCCAGGCCCGGATCACGCGACAGCTGTTCCAGCAGGATCTGGAGGGCGCCCTGTCCGCCCTCGCCCTTCCGCCCGGCAATGGCCCCGTCAGCCAAGACCGTCGGGGCTACAGCACACTGCCGCCACGGTTACCCCACTCCGGCCAGGGTGCGTCACACGTTCAACACCGTTTCCTCCAATTGTAGAAAATACTGAAGATAAAAACAGAGCTAATTAATACTATTAAATTATTTATCTAGCATTACCATTTTTTTAAAAAGCTGCTTAAAGGACAACCGACACCTCCCGACAAGTTGGGTCCATAATTTGTAAAAGCACTTCTACTGGGCGCGTTTTACAAAGATTCCACCGCATAGAACTGTATTTTACTTTTAAAAGTCACGCTGAATATTCATAGTCTTGTTTTCGAGTTGATGTCGATGCCGGAAGTGAGATCACATTCGGTACGCCCCTGACCGAGAAAGCGACACACAATGCATTTTGGGTACTGTTGTTTTTTTAACTACATAAATAACGCAATGGTGAATCGTTGTGTGTCACAGCCAATTGCGGTAACACGCATAAAGAAGGTGTAAGTTTACACAAATTCCCAGCGGACAAACCAGCTATTTCCAACGAAGCAGAGCAGTAGAGCACCAGCGGAGGCGAACGAGGAAGCTAACCAGATTTAGCGATTTGGCGCTTGGATAGCGGAAGTTTGATACATGTTTACTCATTTAGTCACACTGCATGCGAACTGTGAGCTCACCTGGTGAAAGAGAGCAATCGCCATATTAATGGAGCAAAGCGATTGGACAAACATCCACTTTCCACCGTGTCATTTGTTACTTTGTAGCGCTGTCGAGCTCTCTCTCTCGTCTTAACATCTCTGATGTTCGTGTGCTGCTCAAATTGTGTCGCTGTCTTTTGTGTGTCTGCGTGAAACCCACCCCTCTGTCTTCTACCACGGATTTTAACCAATCATGGGCGGCTTTAACCAAAGGTCGGCTCTTATAAGCAGCTCCATATACTGGACGAAACGCCGCTTGTGCACCATCTTGTGCATTTTCTGGGCTTCTTCATCTGAGTGCAGATCTTCACCGGTTTCATCACTTGCCCACGGCTCGAATTGATACGGAAGGACTTCTTTAATCGTTTGCAAACATTTATGATTTCCTCTTCAGAACTATTGGAGTCATATTCATAACTGGATGAGTAACAAGAAAGCATCTTCTCCAAATCTGAACACTCTGAAGTCTTTGTTTTGATTCTGGAGCAAGGCAGGTTGTGTGTGGGCCAATCCTAACGTGACGTCACGAACAAGGGGGCGGGACTTTCTGAATCTCCCCAGCTTCGAGCTCATTTGTGGCAGTTTTGGGACACTTTAAGTCATTTTTATTGGTGTTTTGCATTTGACTAAGAATATCAGCCGGCGTGTTTTGGGTATTTTCGACGCTATAAAACGTTTTTCTGGCGTCAGTTAGGAAACAAAAATGGTGTCGGTTGTCCTTTAATTACTGGTGTGCAACTTAACGGGGACCGGGTAAATATTAACAGTAAACAAAAGCATAGGTGTGTGTTTGGCTGAGTTTTGAAAGCA
The DNA here is from genome assembly GCF_051943395.1 of Hippocampus bargibanti. Taxonomy (NCBI): domain Eukaryota; kingdom Metazoa; phylum Chordata; class Actinopteri; order Syngnathiformes; family Syngnathidae; genus Hippocampus; species Hippocampus bargibanti. The sequence goes on along the minus strand of NC_142744.1, from coordinate 20,359,229 downwards.
TAAAAAAGAATGGCTACATGAATTACTATAATATAATTTTAGACTTTTGATTAAATAAACTGCAGTATCTTACAGGACCTACTGCATTTTCAGAACACAACTGAGCTTGAATATTCACACTTCATTTTAGCTGTGTTATTGTTTCTACTCATGAAATTACAAGGGGGAAAAATACGTTGATGTGACTTTATATCCCGTGTGAATTTTAATGAATGTCCATCGCAGGGGGTGGCGATAAACCAGCTGACCTACAGGTTGTGCTTGACATGGAGAATCTGCATTTGAGCACCAAACCTACAAGAACAAAGGTAACTGTCAAAATCGCACCTTATGGATTCATCCTCTGTGTGAAAATCAGCATATTTTTTTCTCTCTGAGGAATAATATTGCTCAATTGTTTGTGTTCCATTATTGCAATGTTTTTTAAATTAGCCGTTGTTTCATTTCATCATTTTTCTTTATTTAATGTTTTTGTATGGACTCAATCACTGCCATTCCCCCATTTATTCAGGAATTGAAAATATGACGTGGAAGGGGGGGTTGCCACTAAAGCGCTAGTCAAACCTCTGACATTGTTTTTTCTCCCTTCCATGAGGGGACAACATTTGCCTTTTGTACAGCCGCCCCCACTTGCCCCACATATTACTCCAGACCCATATAACTTAGGTATTAAGTATTTCTGATGAAAGAAGAGAGTCCAAGGTTTCTTGCGCTGCATTGAATGTTTATGTAGTCCTAAAACTCAATATTCTGTGGGTCCTGGAATTTGAGTGACAAAAACCCTGGCACTGGAGTGGACAAATTTAGCACGTCTTACAGTGAATGAGTTAAAAACGCTTCGTATGATATGATGACAATGTTCGTGTTCTCACAATTAAACTCTATTCCTGCCGAAGAAAAAGATGCGTGACTAATTTTGGGGAGTTATTTAAAAAAAATAAATCATCATTCATCATGAAAAAAAAATATTTACTATACTGTTGCTTGCTGTATCACGCTTCATTTATCAATGCAATGTACAGACAATGCATTTATCAATGCAATGTACAGTCTGTACATTGCTTACTGTATTAAAAAAAATATGCAGATTGACTCAAAGGGTTTGTACATAGTTGTTGCATGATTCGTTCCCAGCACGACATCGACCAATGACAGCAGGCTAGATCTGTCATTGGTCGAGAGCATGCGTGAGAACAAATGTGAAAGTGAGCGGAAGCGAGACAAAATAAATACATACATACGTACATACATACGTACGTACAAAGCGGTGGCCCGGTAGTCGAGTGGTTAGCTTCACAGTGCAGAGGTCGCTGATTTGCGTCCCGGACCGGCCTCTGTGTGGTGTTTGCATGTTCTCCCCGGGCCCGCGTGGGTTTTTTCCGGGTTCTCCGGTTTTCTCCCACATTCCAAAAACATGCATGGCAGGCAGGTTGAACACTCCAAATTGTCCCAAGGTGTGAGGGTGAGTGTGACTGTTGTATGTCTTTGTGTGCCCTGGGATTGGCTGGCAACCAATTCAGGGTGACCCCTGCCTCGTGCCCGAAGACAGCTGGGATAGGCTCTAGCACCCCCCGCGACCCTAATGAAGAATAAGCGGTACGGAAAATGTTGTATGGATAGATGGATATGCCGAAGCTACTTCACTGACCAAAAAAAGCAGCATATTTGTGATTACTGATATTTTTAGTAGCACTTTCAGTACAGTATATTGGCGCCAACAACAACCGACATTGCACAGGACAATTGGGACAGTCTGTGCTAACATAAAACGTCCTGCTATTCCATTTCCTGTAGATGGAGTGGGCTTGTCCTTCATGCACTTTCATCAATAAGCCTTCCCGTCCGGGCTGCGAGATCTGCGCGACAGCCAAACCCGACGCATGCGTCACCAATGCCCTCCAGCAGACAACGCACGACGAGCTGGCCTTGAGCAGCAGCTGACCGCCTGTCGCCGCCATCTCCTCCCTCACATGCAGTCATCCACAATCTTTGCCAGTGTTGCCGCACACATGCACACATACACTCACACAGTGATTGTCAAGTGCACTGAGAGGAGTCCTTGCGGCTGATTGGCTGTTGGAGACGTTTGAAGCACTGTAGCATAACGCCGGAAAAGAGAGTTTGGCCATTTTCTACGGACATACACTGAGTGTATGTGGGTAACACCTCATTTCCTTTCTTTCAATGTATCTTTATTTTTTTGGAGGTGGGGGTTATTTATTGGAGGGGAGGAGAACATAAGAACTAAAGTTGGTTGTTGGAGATGAAAGAGGTTGTTTACAGGGTTGGTTACAAGTGCTTTTACTCTTTACAAATATTTTAATGGACGTTTAACTTTTTTTCCTTCTAAATGATTCATGATTGATGTAAATTTTAGGGTATGATTTGATTTTATTTGATTTCCTCTTTTGAGATTGTGATGGAATGGTTATCAGTCAAGATTACTGTGATTACTTAAAAAAGTGGAATAAACATAAGTGGAATAAACAAATACCATACCACCATGGTTGTCTTATTGAGAAAACTGAACAAAAAATGGATAAACATTTCCTGTTTTCAAGATTCTAAATGTTGGACAACAACAACAAATTCATAATTTAAAACAAACCACTTCACAATGGATCTTTCTCCTTAAATCCAAATGCATAACAGTAACTTTTTTTTTGTCATAAATACACAGTGTTGGAGATCAGTCCATGTAATTGTTACTACAAATTAAGGATGGGCATTCAAGTACATTTCCTTGAATGGCTAAGGAGAGTAAAGGGGTAAAATGAATATCTTCCCTTTAAAATAAAAAAAAAAAACAACAGAAAACCAGCTATTCAGACCAAATCTGGTTGTCGGTAAGTCGTGCACTAAATTTTGCCTTCCGTTTCTGCAATCAATTGACGTGATATCAATCCCAAATCACAGTTGAAAGAAAGTACAGTCTTAACTCCACTGGAGTAACTGTCAGTCCTTGGTGGGAGAAGAACCTGAGATTTCCTTTGTTGAAGTCTTGTTCATGGGCTACTTCCAGAAGAGAATGTTCCAGAAAAGCAGCCAGCAGGGGTACACCAATAACGCCAGTAGGGGGAAGACCAGCGCACCAAACAATGTGTGGTCCAGAATGCCTTGCGAAATGACCGACAGGAAGAGCAGCCAAGTTTCCTGAAAGCTCAGAGGCATCTCCTGCAGCTCGTGGAAGGCAAAGACAGAGAAGAGCAACGTGCAGGCCGGGCTGAGGACCACCATGACGCAGGCTGTCAGGAACCTGAGGAATACGGCAAACTGTCAGCGTCGAGAAGGGAGGCCAGGCGAACTGTGGTCGTTTTATACTTAGGCATGTGAGGTGTGACACCGGCAGCCACGGGCACCAGCGTGAGGGCTAGGATGAAGCCCAGTGAGAAGTTGAGGAGGGCGGTGCAGCCCAGCAGCACAGCCAAGTACAGCAAGGCCACCAGCTTTAGAATTCTCCAGCCTTTCTCCGTCCCCTCGCCGGACACAAATCTGTCTCACACATACAGAATACACAGAGCAAATTTAAAGGTAGGAAACTGGAATGGAGAATACATGAGAACAAAGCAGTCGCATTGCAATGTTTGATCTACGGAAAGCATGTGACACCTCACCTTACAAACGCTTTAGCTCACGAACTTTTCACCTTACGAACATTAAATTCGCGAGCATATAGTCTTGGCTGACGAACTAGTTTTTGGTGGACAAACCAAACCACACAGCTCCACGGTGGCTGGCGGGCTAGTTTTTGTCACCGACTTTCTTTGAGTGCAGACGTGGTTTGTTATCGAGTGGAGTAATTTTGCTATTATGGGATTTCTATTAAAAGACCCCACCACAGGCTAGTGTTAAGCCGAAGAGGACACAAAAGAAAATTACGGTCGAGCAGAAGAAGGAGATCATCGAAAAACATGACCGAGGTGTGCGTTTGTGTGACTTAGCTTCCCTGTACCAGTATGCTAAGTCGATCATTGCTATGTGTGGCTAATGGTGTTTCTGTGTTGTCTAAGCAATGGTCTCAAGCAATAGAAGAGGTTGAAAAACTTCTGTTGATTTGGATTAATGAAAAGCAGCTAGCAGGGAACAGTGTGAGGGTATTATTGCCAAGAAAGCACGGCAACTTCACTTGGATCATCGACGACTATCACAAAGGTAAATAAAACAACCTTATTATACAGTGCAGTTTATTTCTTTAATTACAATACAATAGCACATTTATAATACATAAAATAATGTATATTTTGTGTAGTTTTTAAGGCTTCTTTAGCAGAAAATTATGTTTTATGGGGATCTGGGAACGAATTATTCTCATTTTAATGGTTTCTTATGGGAAATAAATGTTCGGCAGACGAACGTTTCGCCTTACACACACTTTCTGGGAACCAATTAAGTTTTGTAATTAAGAATTATCACTGTATCTATATTTTATTATGTATCATTTTACTAATGGTTTTATTGTTATGTGCTTTTTTTATTGTTTTTATTGTAAAGTGTCCTTGGGTGTTTTGAAAGGCGCTTGAAATAAAATGTATTATTATTATTATTATTATTATTATGTAATTTGGCATTTGCAAATACATCTATTTTTTCTATCTTTTTGGGGGAGGTGAGACATATCCACCGTTATTTGCTTTGAAACTCATCCATGACTGGCCAATTGCACGCTTGAGCATGGCGTACTTGTTACTTTATTTTCACCCTTGTCAAATCTACAACAAGGACACCACACCATCTCCACTTTCATGCCAGTTTTAATAGCACGAGGGAGGGGGTACACTTTGTTGTTCCTCTATGGTTTGAGCGTAGATTGAGGATCCTGATATCATTATGTGTAATATCGCTTGTTTTTGAGTTTTTTGGTACAACATTAACTCATTCACTATCAGACATGTGCAAAAAATATGTCCACTCCAGTTCCAAGGTTGTTGTCATTTTCACTCTAATTGCAGAGTATTGAGTTTTAGGACTACATAAACATTCAACATAGCATTAGAAACCTTAGACTCTCTTCTTTTATCAGAAAAAAAAAAGAGTTAATTCCTAAGTTATATGGGTCTGGAGCAATATGAAGTGGGGGGGGGGGGGGGGGGGGGGCTGTACAAGGGGTCGAAAATGCCGACCCCTTGTGGAAGGGAAAAAACATTGCCGGAGGTCTGACCAGCGCTTTATCAGCACCCCCGCAAGGAAATCGGAACAAATTCGAGAACGGCGCTCCAAGTGATATTTTCAATTCCCAAATAAATTTGGGGATGGCAGTGAATAAGTTAATAATCTTTTTTTTTGTCAGATGAGACAATAGGTACAGAAATACTACACAAATCATATATAGTTTCAAAATGCGCTCAATAAAATTCACCATTTCTGGAGATGTCGATGTCAATATTAGATATTGTTATGTATTGACGGATTTTTGCGGTGAGAGTCACAAATCTCTGTGTTACCTGTGTGTGTTGTGAGGCAGAGCCAGGCCGGCCGTGTACACGGCAATCGCTGTCAACACCACAGCCTCGGTCTCAGACACGGGGAAGTGCTCCACCGCCATCTCCTGAAAGCGGACGGGTAGTGTGTAGAGAGCCACTCCGGTCAGGTGGCTGATCACCAAAGGAGTCACCACAGACAGCACGCCAGAACTGGACTGCTTTGAGTGGGGAACAACGTGGATTAAAATGCCAACGCACACAGTTGAGAAAGCTGTCGTGCGTGAAACCGTAGTCACCTGCTCCAGATTGGCCACGCCATCTTCTGCCACCGGAGGAGTCGAGAGTTCAACCCACAGATTCAAAGCCTGCATTTCAGTCAAGAGTCAAACCGTGCATTCTTTGTAACTTTGTTTAACTGGGCATGAGAGTAAGGATACGCGCAGCAGCAGGATGACGCCGAGAAGACCAAAGGCTGGCATGTAGTGACAGATGGAGACAAAGTGGGACAGCGAGGGCAAAAGGTAGAAGAAGAAGGACTGGTGCAGGCGCTCCAGCAGGTTGTTCAGCTTGCGATACATTCCTTCCAGCAGCCTAGCAGCGCGCACAAACACACACACGCACATGTAAATAAAAAATAATAATAATACACACACACAAACACTCACACACAAACGCAATGTAGAGCATTCTGATTAATCCTCAAGGTTCCAGAATATTGCGTTTAAAGGCGATGTATAAACAGAAAGTATCAAATAAAAGATTTGACTGGAGCCTCCTTTCATCACACACACAAAAAGGTTGTCTCTATCCTATACATTTTAGTACCAGAAGTAAAACATGGGTCCGTTTCACACAAATCCAGAGATTCGGACACCACAAAAATAAATAATTAGCTCTGTGAAAATATCTATTTTGCCAACGGTTACATGACTAATGAAGATTTATGTACATACAATAATAATATACAATCACCAATGATATTTGAAAAACTTTGCATGCTATTTATGAGTTGTAGTAGTATTTAGTCGTTTGTGTGCATGTACAGTACATACATGAGATCATCCCTTCAACTACTCAATATAAATAATAGCAATGGTCAATTTAGGATACTGGTACTGGGACGCTAAGTCACACAAACGCACACCTCATTCGTGTTTTTCGATGATCTCCTTCTCAGAAGAAGGAGATCGACAGTAATTTTTTTGTGCTTAACACGAGCCTGTGGTGGGGTCTTTTTCGGTCCCATAATAGCAAAATTACTCCCCTCGATAACAAACCACATCACATGCACTCAAAGGGGGTGTGGAAAACTAGTCCCCAGCCACCGTGGTGCTGTTTGACCGTGTGGTTTGGTGTTCATCCGCCGAAAACGAGTCTGCTAGCCACCGTGTGGTTTGGTTCATTTGCCGAAAGCTAGTTCTTATATTCTCGTGAATTTAATGTTCGTAAGGCGAAAAGTTTGTGAGCTAAATCATTCGTAAGCCGAGGTACTACTGTAGTTTAATTACATTAGAAAAATGTGGCATCTTATTTATTATTTATTCAGGAGAGTTTTGTGAACGTCATGCCTCAGATCAAGGGGGTCAAATTCATTTTTGTCGCGGAGCCACATTCTATTTTGAGGCTGTTATGAGTTTGTGGAAATATTACGTAGACAGCACACCGCAAATCGATGAACAACTCGAGGCCAAGAATAATGACTGTTGTTGTGGATTACATGGCAATTTTAAAATTTGATTTCATACTTTAGCAAATAAAATGGAACTTATATGCGGAACTGATATGCGGGATTTGCTTTTGCGGGATGCATGAAATGATGTGGCGGGCCAAGTCTGGCCCCCGGGCCTTGATTTTGACACTTGTGCCTTAGTTTGTGCAAATGATTTGCAAATTTCCCCATTGCGGGACGAATAAAGGTATTCTGATTCTGATTCTGATGATTTATATTGCACATTTTTTTCCATGGATTAATAATTTAGTTGATAGTTGCTCAAATGGATCCTCCACATCCCTTTTTTACACATTCCCAGCTCAACCATCAAACCAAACCTTTCTCCACCTATTCCAAAACAAACCTGCCGATGGTGGTGGTGGTGGTCTTGTACTGGCGGTAGCTGTTAATGCCTTTGATGGTGACCGCCTCCACCTGGTAGCGCAGGAAAAGCCCGTGGTCGCCCCAAGAGTGGCCGCTCGCCTGCTTGAGCATCATCAGCATCATCGTCTGCACAGCGTGGCTGTAGCCCGAAGGGTTGTCCCAGTCATTCCTCTGCAGCTACACCAAAACATTTTATTTAAAGCACATGCCAAGATTTTGATTACGCCCAGTGTTTGTAGATTCTAAACGTTTCTCTGCATTTCCCCACCAAAATCCTTTTTCATATCCTCTTTCAAACTTACATTTCACTTCTCATTTCATTTGTTATCTTCTGATAATGTTGAATGCACTCCCCGATCTGGTTGTTTTTCAATATAAAATGCTTCCAAATGTTCATTACAGACGATATCTGGTTAGAACTCCAGGTGATATACAGTGCCATGCAAAAGTATTCGGCCCCCTTGAATCCTACACCCTTTCGCCACATTTCAGGCTTCAAACATAAAGATATGAAATGTATTTTTTTTGTCAAGAATCAACAACAAGTGGGACACAATTGTGAAGTGTAACAACATTTATTGGATAATTTACACTTTTTTCACAAATAAAAAACTGAAAAGTGGGCCGTGCAATATTATTCGGCCCCTTCGCTTTCAGTGCGGCAAACTCACTCCAGAGGTTCAGTGAGGATCTCTGAATGATCTGATGATGATAAATAGAATCCACCTGTGTGTAACCAAGTCTCCGTATAAATGCACTTGCTCTTTGATGGTCTCAGGGTTCTGTTTGAAGTGCAGAGAGTATCATGAACAGCAAGGAACACACCAGGCAGGTCCCAAATACTGTTGTGGAGAAGTTTAAAGCCGGATTTGGATACAAAAGCATTTCCCACGCTTTAAGCATCTCAAGGAGCACTGTGCAAGCCATCATATTGAAATGGAAGGAGCATCAGACCACAGCAAATCTACCAAGACCCGGTCGTCCCTCCAAACTTTCTTCTCAAACAAGGAGAAAACTGATGCAGCCAAGAGGCACATGATCACTCTGGATGAACAGCAGAGATCCTCAGCTGAGGTGGGAGAGTCTGGACAACAATCAGTCGTACGCTGCACAAATCTGGCCTTTATGGAAGAGTGGCAAGAAGAAAGCCATTTCTCAAAGATATCCCATCAAAAGTCTTGTTTAAAGTATGCCAGAAGCCACCTGGGAGACACACCAAACATGTGGAAGAAGGTGCCCTGGTCAGATGAAACCAAAATTGAACTTTTTGGCCACAATACAAAACGGTATGTTTGGCGTAAAAGCAACACATCTCATCACCCTGAACACACCATCCCCACTGTCAAACATGGTGGTGGCAGCATCATGGTATGGGCCTGCTTTTCTTCAGCAGGGACAAGGAAGATGGTTAAAATTGACGGGAAGATAGATGGAGCCAAATACAAGAACATTCTGGAAGGTATCTGCACAAGACCTGAGACTGGGACGGAGATTTATCTTCCAACAGGACAATGATCCAAAACATAAAGCCAAATCTACAATGGAATGGTTCAAAAATAAACATATCGAGGTGTTAGAATGGCCAGTCAAAGTCCAGACCTGAATCCAATTGAGAATCTGAAGACTGCTGTTCACAAACACTCTCCATCCAACCTCACTGAGCTCGAGCTGTTTTGCAAGGCAGAATGGGCAAGAATGTCAGTTTCTCCATGTGCAAAACTGATGGAAACATACCCCAAGCGACTTGCAGCTGTAATTGGAGGAAAAGGTGGCGCTACAAAGAATTAACGCAAGGGGGCCGAATAATATTGCACACCCCACTTTTCAGTTTTTTATTTGTTCAAAAAAGTTTACATTATCCAAAAAATTTGTTCCACTTCACAATTATGTGCCACTTGTTGTTGATTCTTGACAAAAAAAAATCACATTTATATATTTATATTTGAAGCCCGAAATGTGGCGAAAATTGCAAGGTTCAAGGGGGCCCAATAGTTTTGCAAGGCACTGTATGTACTGCATTGTATTTTGGACAGTCACAATCATTTCAAACTCATATAACTCCAGACCCATATAATTTGGGAATTAGCTCTTTTTTTCTGATGAAAGAAGAGAGTCTAAGGTTTCTTATGCTGCATTGAATGTTTATGAAAATGCAAATGAAAAAATGGAAAATGAGAAAATGGAAATCTGTAAAATTGACCCCTTAACATAATATGAGGGTTAATATGAGGCGCTTTATCCTCTCCTCTTTCATGTGGAACTGCGTTGTGCAACAAAGAGGGCACAGAAAGTGCTTAAGAATGAATGACTCTCTGGGTCTTTGTGTTGTCATGTCATTTTTTAATTTTTCCCAAGATGGCGGCGCGTGAACACGCAGCGGCTCCCCTCTCCCGGCAAATTGGCGTTTTCATGTTTATTATGTTTGTTAAAGTCATTATAAGTGCCTTGCATGCTGGGTCCGAGAGGACAGTCATTTCATCTGTGCTGTATGTCATGCATATTAGCATATTTGACAATAAAGCTGACTTTGACTTTGATCTTTACAGTGAAGGAAATAAATACATTTAGTTAGCCATTTTAAACATTGTAGGATGAATATTAAAATAGTGAGTTAATCAGTATAAATGGTGCTTTGTTTTCAGTGGATGGGTGAAGGAGCAGATGTGGAATGTGTGTTGGAGTTCTGTTTTTGAAGGCACTAGGCACTTTTGACTGACTTATGCAGTCCTAAAACTGAATATTATGTAGGTCCTCTAATTCGAGTGACAATGACAAAAACGCTGACACTGGAGTGGACACATTTTTGGACATCTGGCAGTGAATGAGTAAAAAAAAAAAAAACACACACACACAACGTACGATACACTGGAAAAAAAGTATCTTCAAGATATAAGTCAATCACATTTCGCTTTTTTTTTCTTCAAGATTACACATGGAAATATCCATCAAAAAATTCTGAGTAACATAATGTGGAAAACGTGCCAATAATATAATTTGTAGCTTCCTTACCTTGCCCTGGAATGTGCAAAGTACATCAAACTTTTGACAGAAAGCGTTGAAGAGGTAGATTAGGTCCAGGTTGGGCAGCTGCCCATTGAGCCCTTCTAACACAATGTCCAGGCTGGTCACCACATCACTGCTGAGCTCCAGGGACAGCGCCGCCTGGATGGCACCGGCGCGACCTTGGAGTGGCGACCACTCCATCCCTGCGCAAAGAAAGATATCAGTGATACCAGCTTGTCGGATCGCAGGTGTGAGCGAGGAGCAGTTGGGCACCTGTGATGTTGGTGTGGTGGTATCCCTCCAGCCAGGCCTGCATTCCGATCAGATCGTGTTCATTGACCAGGAAGATGATGTCCTTGGCCCAGTATGGCTGACCTACAAACACAGCAAGTCAATACCGTGGGCAAGTATAAGGACTTTATTTTCATTTGATGATGTTGCGCTCTGCCAAAATTGAGTTCAAGCCGGGTCATAATTTACCAAGAGAACAAAACATGTGGCTGATGGGAAATGGTACTCGGTAATAATGCACATTAAAAACAATAATAACCTAAGTCATTAAATTAATTTCTTTTTTTATCAAGAAATGACTGATTTTACAATTTTATAGTTGGTTATGTTCATGGCATTTTTTTTAATTAGAATGTAACAAAATACAAATATCAGAAAAAAAACAATGACAATAAAATTGATAAACAAAAAAATAAATGTATTATTTTGGACTGTTGTCTTTGCACAGGGACTCTCATAACTGACTTCCTTTGTTGAATGGTTTTCAGTTTTAACAATACCATTTTAAATATTCTTTTCCTTTCGGCTTTTTCCTTCAAGGGGTCGCCACAGCGAATCAGTGTCCTCCATGTTCAGGGGTTTGATTTGCATGTTTGTTTTGGCCAAGCTTTTACGTGGGATGCCCTTCCTGACACAACCCTCTGTATTTATCCGGGCTTGGGACCGGCACAATAAGACACTGGCTTGTGTCCCCTTGTGGCTACAGAACAAGCAACTCTATGAAGTTAATGAAGATATTTTAAATAAGTACAAAAATACAATTGTCTTTTTTTTCCTAGAGCTGCTTTATCATGTCCTTGTTTGCTGTTTGGAAAACATAATACATAAACACAAATGAAAGAAAATGTTCAACTGCTTTGGCAATGATCCATTACATATACTGAGAAAACAAATCTACAAATCTTATGATATAATTTGTTCCGGTTAGTACGATACCCGGTGATTGCGATATTCTGGATGCTACGATGCCCTTTCCATCTCCCGCCAGCCAATTTGGTCTGCTTATATCGATACAAAAGCAGCTTAAAGCTAAATCGATATTTGCTCCAGGATTTCAATACAGTACCACCATTAGCGAAATCTGTATCTGTAACACCGTTAGTCACGTGACCAGCTTTCGTGTAGCAGAGCTCACATCTTTCATTACTGCTGAAATCGCATCTGAAACATACTGTACTTTTCTTATATACAGTTGTTCAACACCAATTTCAACCATGGGGAAACGTAACAATTGTGATATCGGAACGAAGTACAAGGCAATAGTGGCTGTGGAGGAGAAAGAGTTCGACGTGCCGCAGAATACTTTATCAACGTAAGTAATGTAAACATTGCAGTTTTTGTTTACCATACATTTATTTAATTGTGTTGTATTCAGATATCTTTATTGCTTGCAATAATCACTATTTTTCATGCAGTATGTACATGCTGGCGTTCGTGGTTTCTCTTGTGTGTATAGAACAACGAGAGGATTTTGCATTGGTTGAATTTTAGAAAAGAAATAGTCAGTAAAAAAGTGTCATGACGTACAGTACAAAAAAAGCATGCTAGATATGCAATCCATGAACTCAAGGAGAAAATTACATGCCACATCAAAGATCCCCCATTTATTGCCCACTTTTAATGCAGATCGACGCAGGATCGGATATATCAATAGTCCAGTTATATCAATATTTTTTCCGACTCCCGAGAATATCGATATAACGAGACTTTACTGTAACTGCAATTCAAAAAGGCAATTGGAAGATCAGAACAATTAACCAATCTTGAGATGGTGATATTTCCGGGTGTATGCAAAACTTACTTCTGAAGTACTGCGCCAAAACCAGGAGCAGTCCAACAGCCTGGTTGTTGTCATTTCCTTGACTGCACGCAGCGGTCAGCATCAAGGCTTCGGTTCGCGGGGCTCGAGGGGCGCGGAGGATGCCGTACACGTTTGTCCCTTTCACCATCTTGAGGGGGTTGGGAGTAGGAGAGGTTGGCAGAAATGGTGAGCGGAGGAGTTGGAATCAGACAACGAGTGGGATGGGTTGCATTACAAATCTCTCTTTGATTTCATCCGGGAAGGGGAGTGTGCGGGAGAAGCTCTGCGTGAACACCTCCAGGCCTCGATCCTGCATGGCTTTCACCAGCCAGTCGACCGGCATCCCCCTGGACGCAAAATCCTTGTGTTCAAAATGTCTGCCATCCATCTGAATGTCATCAGTCTTACCCTGCTTTGTTCTTCTGTACGCCAAACTCCTTAGCTGTGAACAGCGACCTCTCCCCAGCCTGAAAGCGCTCTTCCACCATGGTGGACCCCATGGCATTCTCAGACATGTGCATGCGCAAGGTGAAGGGCTCAAAAGCCAAACCCATGAGCCAGGCCACACCTGCCACGTAGCACATGACACTGGAGGGGGTGCAAGGGGAAAGTGAAGAAGATGAAGACAGCAAGAAGCATATACGGACGTCACCTCCAAGTATATTCTTGTCATTAAAAAAAAGTTCCGCAAGAGAATATTAAAAAACACAAGTCTACATCACATTAACTTGTATGTAATGTTTGTTATTATCACGGTCGTTTTGGCTTCGACCTGAAGAATATTTCACTTTTCACAAACTTCAGCGCATTATCAATTCCTCCACAGATGACAATACTGCTCAAAACTGAATTCAGTGCATAAAATCCAGATTAAACAAAGACGATTGTGTAAATTGTATTTTTCACAATGTTTATCATCAGACAATTTTACTGCAAAAAATGTTGGCATTGCCTTCTAAAAAATGTAAACTAAAAACATTCTGACAGTTTATGTGAAAACAAAACCAAAAGTAATGAACTGAGACTGAGGGTTCCAACTCTTCAGTTGTATGGAAAACAGTGTCAGGCTTACTCTGCTCCTGAAACCTGTTCCTAAATATAAATTGACATCGCTTGTGACTTTGATGGTACATTGTGGGCAAGGTTGGAAAATTGTTAACAAAGTATTATCAACCTTTGCATTAGTGAATATAGCTCCATGCTTGTGATCTTGTGAGACATCATCAGTCGAAGCCCAAGTCCTGTTTCACTTGGAATACCGCAGATATTGTTTTTCTCTTATCTTAAACCAAGAATGCATTGGTTGTACTTCTAAACATTTGCCTATGAATACTATATACTAAGATGCTTTTTGAGCTAACATGAAAGTGGAGGAAAGTAGTCACATTTTTAAGTCACATGATATAACTGTGATGAAACAAGGAAATACTGTACATCAAGAGTAGTACGCCGGCTTCACAGTGCAGAGGTCCCCGGTTCGCGTCCCGCTCCGGCCTCCCTGTGTGGAGTTTGCATGTTCTCCCTGGGCCTGCGTGGGTTTTCTCCGGGTCCTCCGGTTTCCTCCCACATTCCAAAACCATGCATGGCAGGCAGATTGAACACTACAAAACTGTCCCTAGGTATGAGTGTGACAGTGACTGTTGTTTGTCTTTGTGTGCCCTGCGATTGGCTGGCAACCCATTCAGGGTGTCCCCCGCCTCATACCCGAAGACAGCTGGGATACGGTCCAGCACCCCCCGCGCGACCATAATGAATAAGCGGTACGGAAAACGCATGGATGTACATCAAGAGTATTGGAGACGGACGTTCAGAATTATCCAATTAAAAGAAGGCGAGCATTTGAAGGAAGTCCATTCTTTAAAACCATTTTGACCAAGCTGTACTCAGAGTTTACAAGACCTGGCCACAAATCTTTCTATCAACCCCATCCTTGTTTATTTTGTTTCATTATTGTTAAGCATAAAAAGTAAATGTGTACTTTCTTTTTTAATGGCGTTTATCGTTGTTTTAAGAATGATATGAGTAAATGTTGAGAACATGAATATAAGAACAAAATGAACACACCAGATTGGAGTATTGAGGCGCGTGAGCAGGCGGATCAATGGCCTTCTTCTACTGGGATCAGACAGAAGTCCCATGGTGATCGGGAATAAAACTTGAACAAATATAAAAACATATAAATCAACACACAGATATAGATGTGAAATAGACAGTACATTTGTGACACATTGCTTTCTTTCGATACCTGCTCTCAAAGGCTCACTTAACAACTGAGACCGTTCCGCACTCAGCTAACGAGCTAATTTCAGCAAAACGCCAACAGATTTATTTTTTCAAGCACGGACACAAAACAACAATGAATTATTAACCTGTATGGTTTTAAGTAATGAAGTGCTCAGAAGAAAAAATACCCTTTTCCAATCATGAATGCCGGGCAGAACAAGGAAGAACACAGCAGTTTGGATTTTCGTTGTTTCTACTCGGTGCAGTAACATTGTGCACCTACTTCCGGTAATCGAGTGTTTTGGCCAAGCTTTTACGTCGGCTGCCCTTCCTGACACAACCCTCTGTATTTATTATTGCTTGGTGTCATGAAAATGTCAATAGTGTTTAATCATTTTATTGAATGTGTTTAAATCGCAACATGACTCATTCATTTGAATTTTAACACTAAAAATATTTCTCCATCCGATAAAAGTTAAGTTTCACAAATCATAAATCGGGAGATTTTCGGACTTGTGACTGTGGGGCGTGTTAAAATAATGTGAGCGTTACAAAAGTGTAAATTACAAGTAAATAAAACACAAAAAATGCGTTCATTGTTTATCTATTCAATTAGTATAAAAATATATTTTGTAAGCGGGTTCGGTAAATGATATGACTTCTGAATAGAGTTGAGGTTCTTTATTAGGACAGCTGTGTTGGTTGGAGGGAGAAGGCAATTGACATGTGTGGCTCTCGTAGGCTCTCATCAGACTGACTTGCAGCAGCGCGCATGCTCCTTTGGTTTATAGCCAGGCAGAGCGCCGATGCGTATGTGGAACTGCTGCGGCTTGGAATTGAAGCAGATTTATGTGGAACAGGAGATGTGAGACAATCTGTTTTCGTCAATGGATGCTACAGCTGCGTGTTTGCTTTCAATATTTAGCTTGTAGTTGACATGCACATTCCACCATGATGTCCCTGATCCACTGGTGGAAAGACGCTTTGATCCTCTCCTCTTTCATCTAGAACTGTTTCATGTCATCACAAAGAGGGTACAGCAAGTCCTGAAGAATGAATGTCTCTCTGTGTCTTTGTTTTGTCATATTGTCTCTATGCTGTCATATTATTTGTTATTATTATTATTTTTGTTCTTTTGACTTCAAGACGGCGCCGCGAGAGTGGCTGCCTTTCCAGCAGCTCATGTATTTCGTTTTTCTACTTTCATTCCTTTCATCACTTTGCTGCTGTGAAATGTAAATTTCTCCACTGTGAGACTAATAAAGGCATATCCAATCCAATCCAATCACTAGTAGAACATGCAAATATGATGTGCTCATATCATTACATCTCCCTTTCTTAATTGAAAATTTACTTTTAACAAATGTAATGAATTTAATTATGTCAGGAATTAGCTAATTTAAACTTGAATAAAGTCTTAGCAAATTTTACAATAATAAATGAAACATTCACATGAAACATTCACATCCTCTTTTCACCACATGATCACTTAGAAAACATGTTAAATGATTTCAATCAGCCTCTGAGGTGGTTTCACTTTCCTTGAGGATTTTCGGATAGCATGTCCTGGATCCATGAGTCGTCACCTTACCGTGGTGGAGGGGTTTGTGTGTCCCAATGATCCTAGGAGCTAGGTTGTCTGGGGCTTCATGCCCCTGGTAGGGTCACCCATGGCAAACAGGTCCTGGGTGAGGGACCAGACAAAGTACGACTCAGAAGACCCCATATGATGAAAAAGACAAATGGATTTGGTTTTCCCTTGCCCGGACGCGGGTCCCGGGGCCTCTCTCTGGAGCCAGGCCTGGAGATGGGGCTCGTTGGCGAGCGCCTGGTGGCCGGGCCTACCCCCATGGGGCCCGGTCAGGCTCAGCCCGAAGAGGAAACGTGGGTCCCCCTTCTCAAGGGCTCACCACCCATGGGAGGGGCCAGAGGGGTCGGGTGCAATGTGAGCTGGGCAGCAGCCAAAGGCGGGGACCCTGGCGGTCCGACCCTCGACTGCAGAAGCTAGCTCCGGGGACGTGGAATGTCACCTCTCTTACAGGGAAGGAGCCTGAACTGGTGCACGAGGTTGAAAAGTTCCGACTAGACATAGTTGGGCTTGCCTCCACACACAGCCTGGGTTCCGGTACCAGCCCTCTCGAGAGGGGTTGGACTCTCTTCCACTCTGGAGTTGCCCACGGTGAGAGGCGTAGAGCAGGTGTCGGCATACTTATTGCCCCCCGACTCGCCGCCTGTACATTGGGATTCACCCCAGTAGACGAAAGGGTTGATTCCCTCCGCCTTCAGGTGGGGGGACGGGTTCTGACTGTTGTCTGTGCATATGCACCAAACAGCAGTTCAGTGTACCCATCCTTTTTGGAGACCTTAGGGGGTGTGCTGGAGAGCGCTCCGCCTGGGGACTCCCTTGTTCTGCTGGGCGATTTCAATGCTCATGTGGGCAATGACAGTGGGACCTGGAAGGGCGTGATTGGGAGGAATGGCCCCCCCGATCAGAACAGGAGTTGTGTCTTGTTATTAGACTTCTGTGCTCAACACGGATTGTCTATAACAAACACTTTATTCAAACATAAGGGTATCCATATGTGCACGTGGAACCAGGACACCCTTGGTCGCAGTTCGGTGATTGACTTTATAGTTGTATCATCGGATTTGCGTCCTCATGTTTTGGACACTCGAGTGAAGAGAGGGGCGGAGCTGTCAACTGATCACCACCTGGTGGTGAGTAGGCTCTGTTGGTGGGGGAAGATGCCAGTCCGACCTGGAAGACCCAAACGTGTTGTGAGGGTTTGTTGGGAACGCCTGGCAGAATCCCCTGTCAGAAGGAGTTTCAACTCCCACCTCCGGCAGAACTATACACATGTCCCGGGGGAGGTGGGGGACATTGAGTCCGAATGGACCATATTCCGTACCTCCCTTGCTGAGGCGGCAAATCAGAGTTGCGGCCGTAAGGTGGTTGGTGCCTGTCGTGGCGGCAATCCCCGTACTCGCTGGTGGACACCAGTAGTTAGGGATGCCGTAAAGCTGAAGAAGGAGTCCTACCGGGCTTATATAGCCTGTGGGACTCCTGAGACAGCTGACACGTATCGACTAGCCAAGCGGAATGCAGCCTCGGTGGTCGCCGAGGCGAAAACACGGGCATGGGAAGAGTTCGGTGAGGCCATGGAAGCCGACTTCCGGACCGCTTCGAGGAAATTCTGGTCCACCATCCGGCGTCTGAGGAGGGGAAAGCAGTGCACCACTAACACTGTGTACAGTGAGAGTGGGGCGCTGCTGACTTCGACTCGAGACGTCGTGAACCGGTGGGCAGAGTACTTCGAAGACCTCCTCAACTCCACCAACACGCCTTCCTTGGAGGAAGCAGTGTCTGGGGACTCCAAGGTGGGCTCTCCGATCCTTGTGACTGAAGTCACCGAGGTGGTTAAAAAGCTCCTCGGTGGCAAGGCCCCGGGGGTGGATGAGATCCGACCGGAGTTCCTAAAGGCTCTGGATGTTGTGGGGCTGTCCTGGCTGACACGCCTCTGCAACATTGCGTGGTCATCGGGGAGAGTGCCTCTGGATTGGTAGACCGGGGTGGTGGTCCCCCTTATTAAAAAGGGGGACCGGAGGGTGTGTTCCAACTACAGAGGGATCACACTCCTCAGCCTCCCTGGAAAGGTCTATTCAGGGGTCCTAGAGGGGCGGGTCCGTCGGAAAGTCGAGCCTCAGATTGAGGAGGAACAGTGTGGTTTTCATCCCGGCCGCGGAACAGTGGACCAGCTCTACACCCTTAGCAGGGTCCTCGAGGGCGCATGGGAATTCGCCCAACCACTCTACATGTGTTTTGTGGACTTGGACAAAGCGTTTGACCGTGTCCCTCGTGGAGTTCTGTGGAGGGTACTTCGGGAGTATGGGGTACAGGAGCGGCTGATACGGGCCGTTCGGTCCCTATATGACCGATATCAGAGTCTGGTTCGCATTGCCGGCAGTAAGTCGGAATCGTTTCCAGTGAGGGTTGGGCTCCGCCAAGGCTGCCCTTTGTCACCGATTCTGTTCATAACCTTTATGGACAGAATTTCTAGGCGCAGCCGAAGCGTTGAAGGTTTCCGTTTTTGGTGGCCTCAGTATAGCATCTCTGCTTTTTGCAGATGATGTTGTACTGTTGGGGCCTTCAAGTGGAGCTCTCCAACTCTCGCTTGAGCGTTTCGCAGCCAAATGTGAAGCGGCTGGGATGAGAATCAGCATCTCCAAATCTGAGACAATGGTTCTCAGTCGGAAAAGGGTGGAGTGCCCTCTCCGGGTCGGGGAGGAGATTTTGCCTCAAGTGGAGGAGTTTAAGTATCTGGGTGTCTTGTTCACGAGTGAGGGTGTAAGGGATCGAGAGGTCGACAGGCGGATCGGTGCGGCGTCTGCCGTGATGCGGACTTTGTACCGATCTGTCGTGGTGAAGAAGGAGCTGAGCCAAAAAGCAAAGCTCTCAATCTACCGGTCGATCTACGTCCCAACCCTCATCTATGGTCACGAGCTATGGGTTGTGTCCGAAAGAACGAGATCCCGGATGCAAGCGGCCGAAATGAGCTTTCTCCGTCGGGTGTCCGGGCTCTCCCTTAGAGATAAGGTGAGAAGCTCGGTCATCCGGGAGGGGCTCAAAGTCGAGCCGCTTCTCCTCCACATCGAGAGGAGCCAGATGAGGTGGCTTGGGCATCTGATTAGGATGCCCCCAGGACGCCTCCCTCGTGAGGTGTTCCGGGCACGCCCCACTGGCAGGAGACCCCGGGGACGACCCAGAACACGCTGGAGAGACTATGTCTCCCAGCTGGCATGGGAACGCCTCGGGATCCGCCAGGACGAGCTAGAAGAAGTGGCTGGGGAGAGGGAAGTCTGGGCTTCCCTACTGAAGCTGCTGCCCCCGCGACCCGACCCCGGATAAGCGGCAGAGGATGGATGGATGGATGTCCTGGATTTAGAGGGGTTATAACAGTCTCTGTTACAGTCTCTGTTTGTTGACTTGCTGTGGTTGGTTCCATGAGAAGATCTCGGCGGTTTCTTCTTAAAACAGCACCTTCCTCTGTCTGAATGTTGTATGACTTTGGTTGGACCTGATGCAGAACAGTCCCTTTCTGTGACCATGTGTCTGTTTTGTCTTTGTACCGTACTTGGTCACCGGTGGGTAGTTCAGGTAGGTTCCGTGTTCCTCTGTCATGGTTAGAACTTTTTTGTTTCTGTTGTTCTTCCTCACTTTCTCCCCTTCCGTTGTCTTTAGCAGGTTTTCCGGGATGGGTAAGTTGGATCTCAGCACGCGTCCCATGAGTAGCTGGGCCGGGGACATACCACACTCGAGCGGCGTTGTGCGATACACTAGCAAGCTCTGGTAGAAATCCGTTCCACTGTCTGTTGCCTTGTACATCAGCCTTTTCACAGTCTTGACAGAACTTTCCACCAATCCATTGGATTGTGGAAAATGTGGACTTGAGTTTATGTGTTTAAAGTCCCACTCCTTTGCAAAGTTTCTGAACTTTTATTTTTTAATTCTGGACCGTTATCAGAAAACACTTGGTTTGCAATCCCGTTTCGAGCAAATATGGCCTTCATGCATGTTTCTGATGTTGTAGCTTGCAGTCTGCAAACTTCTGGATACAAGCAGTAGTAGTCTGTGATCAAAGGATAATTTACCTTGACACGAAAACAGGTCAGCACCCACCTTCTGGTATGGTCTTTCTGGTGCTCTGTGTGGTTGTAGTGGTTCTGCCGGTTGATTTGCTTGATATTTGAGGCAAATTGTACATCTCGACACTTGATCTGTGATGTCTTGATTCATTCAAGGCAACAACATCAGTTGTCGTGCTCTTTTCCTGCACTTTTCAATTCCCAGATGTCCTTCATAGATCTTTGGAATGACAATCTTACTGCCTTTGTATATGATTTCATCCACTACAGATAACTCCATCCTGTAGTTCCAATATTCTGCTGCGTCTGGTAAACAATTTTGTTCCCCTTTGGGCCATCAATTTTTGATGATTTGTTTGAATTGTTTCAGTGTCTCATCAGAATCAGAATCATCTTTATTGCCAAGTATGTAGAACACACAAGGAATTTGTTTCCGGTAGAACACGCTGCACTAGTATCGTCGTCAAAAAAAAAAACTGCTAAGTGGCACTCATCTTTGTTTCCATCCGTATAAGCTCCATCTTTGCATCTGCAACTGGCAATGCACTGGTGATCATGTCACTTTTCTTTATCACATGCCTGTTCGGATGTATGACTGGTGGCACACTTTTGTCCACTCTGATTGTGTGTTCTCCTGGTAGGCAGCCTAACCCTTGAAACAAGTCTTTGTACTGCTACATCAGTTGATCATATACTGTCTCTTTTTGTCTGTCCACGACAAAAACTCTCTTCACTAGGTGTAGTCTTTCAATCCAAGTCCAAGATGGTGCCCGAGTAGGCAGCCGTCAGCAGGTGCTCTCATGAGCCTTGCTTTGTTTTGTTGTTTTTGTCTATTTTAATAATAAATAATAATACATTTTATTTCAAGCGCCTTTCAAAACACCCAAGGACACTTTACAATAAAAACAACAAAACAAAGCACATAACAATAAAACCATAAGTAAAATGATACATAATGAAATAGCAGATAGAACTATACATTGAAAGCAATTTTAAACAAGTGGGTTTTGAGGTGAGCCTTGAAAATAGGGAGGGAGTCAATATTGCGGATGTTGGGTGGAAGAGAATTCCAGAGTTTGGGAGCAGAGCGGCTGAAAGCTCTGCAACCCATCATGGTGAGACGGGCAGAGGGCACATAGAGGTGAAGGGAGGATGAAGATCTGAGGGACCGAGAGGGAACAGAGATTTGAAGCAGGTCAGAAAGATAGGGAGGGGCAAGGTTATGGATGGCTTTGAATGTAAATAGAAGTATTTTGAATTTGATACGATGTTTAACAGGTAGCCAGTGGAGTTGCTGGAGGACAGGGGTGATGTGGTGAAAGGAGGGGGTTCTAGTGATGATTCGGGCTGAAGAATTTTGAACGAGTTGGAGTTTATGGAGAAATTTTTGTTTTCTTTTGTCACCTTGTACTGTTGTGCGTCGTGTGGAATGGATATGGATTGTTTTTCAGCAACAAGGAGGAGACTGTGCTGAGCGGTTTCGCCTTTTCGGCAGCATGAATATACCAGTACTGTTTTTGAATGAGAGGTGCTATTCGACTGGCTTCGCTGGACAGCTCTGCGGCCATTGTGCTTTTTTGCGCCTGTAATGGGCAGCATCTTCACAGCCCCGCTTTGTTCAACGGAAGGTCGGGGCTGTTGGACAATCTGCGGCTGGATGGATTCATGGCTTGAGGAGCCCGCGATAAGAAGAAAGGAGCGTCAGCGCCGAGCGACGATGCGTGTGTGTGGAACTGTTGCGGCTTGGAATTGAAGCAGATTTATGTGGGACAGGAAATGTGAGACAATCTCTTTTTGTCAATGGATGCTACAGCTGCGTGTTTGCTTTCAACATTTAGCTTGTAGTCAACGTCTGTGTAAGCTCTCAGTCGTACAGGAGTGGTCCATCGATGAGAAGGTTTCTTCAGCCGTCATCTGTACAAAAGTGAAGGTTTCGGACGTTTCGCCTCCTATCCAAGAGGCTTCGTCAGCGAACTAATGTCTGACTGGTCGTATTGGCCCCATTTATATATCCCTAATGTCCAGACATGGTGGCGCCGGACACAGCTATGATAGGTCCCTACTCTCAGGTTGGGGGGAGCAGAGGACCACTCCCTGTGGCCCCACTGATTGTTCCTACATTCCTGACTAACGACTGGCCCATTACCCCCACTCCCACCGGTATCACCTCATCAGCATAACGACCCTCATCAGCATTGCGAAAGTTGCCTAACCTGTTTTGCCTAAGCAGGCTATTGTATGAACGATCCAAATTGAACCTCACCCCACCAGACCGGTTTAATGAAGGATTTTGTTGTTTTATAAGAATCGCCTCTTTTACCCCCCTTTCAAACCATCTATGTTCTTTCGCTAAGATTTTAACCTCATTGTTGTCAAATGAGTGGTTGCTAGCTTTTAGGTGCAAATGTACTGCCGATTGAGGCCCACTAGTATTATCCCTGCGATGTTGATAAAGTCTTTTTTTGACAATTTGTTGAGTCTCCCCAATGTACTGCTCTTTACAATTTTCATTCTTACAATGTATGGAATAAACTACATTACTTTGTTTTTCATTTGGTAGCCTATCTTTTGGATACACTAATTTTTGCCTTAACGTGTTTATCGGTTTGAAATAAGTAGGAATTTTATGTTGCCAAAGGACTCTTTGTAATTTTTTAGAAACTCCTGCAATGTAAGGTACTGCTACTCCTCTCCTTTTTGAATCTTGAGAATTATTGGTTTCGTTCGCTATTCTTTCTTTCTGACATTTGTTGAATGACCACTGAGGGTACCCACAGTTAGTGAGTGCTCTCCTGATATGTTTTGACTCCTTTTCTCTACCTTCAGTGCTAGTTGGTATTAGTTTAGCCCTATGCTGGAGGGTTCTGATAACTCCTAGTTTATGTTGTAAAGGGTGGTTAGAGTCAAAAAGTAAGTATTGGTCAGTGTGCGTAGCCTTCCTAAAGACTTCTGTTTTTAGCGCTCTGTCCTCTTTTATAATTACTTTACAATCCAAGAAGGCTAGTTGGTTCTCTTGAATGTCCTCACTAGTAAATTTAATGTTGAAGTCTACAGAGTTGAGGTGATCTGTGAAGGATTGAATTTCTTGTTTCTTAATTATGACAAAAGTATCGTCCACATATCTAAACCAGTGTCTAGGTTTTGTCCCCGGGAAGGATGCGAGGGCCTGCTTCTCCATCTCTTCCATGTAAAGATTAGCCACTATGGGTGAAACTGGTGAGCCCATAGCACAACCATGAATTTGTTTATAAAAATTTTCCCGGAATTGAAAATACGTAGTATTAAGGCAGATTTCTAATAGTAATATGTAGTCAACGTGCACATTCCACCATGATGTCCCTGATCCACTGGTGAAAAGATGCTTTGATCTCTCCTCTTTCATCTAGAACTGCTTTATGTAACAAAGAGGGTACAGAAAGTGCTAAAGAATGAATGACTCTCTGTGTCTTTGTATGTTATATTGTCTTTGTGTTGTCATATTTTCTTTTTGTTCTTTTGACTTCAAGACGGCGCCGCGAGAGTGGCTGCCTTTCCAGCAGCTCATGTATTTTGTTTTTCTACTTTCATTCCTTTTATCACTTTGCTGCTGTGAAATGTAAATTTCTCCACTGCGAAACTAATAAAGGCAAATCCAATCCAATCCTAGTAGACCCTGTACATCCCTTGGAACTATGATGAAAGATAGCTTATGTAATGTAGTGATCCAATCTTTTTCTTCTCTTTCATCTTTTACAGCATTCACATAAAGTTCCTCCACTTCATAATGATCATCTACTGCATCTACCTTGCCTTTCATTTCTTGGTTCCTGCAGCAACGAGCGTAGTGATTTGCTTTGTCGCAGTTTTTACATATTTTCCCATATGCTGGACACTGCTTTGGGAGATGTTGCGTACCACATCGAGTACAACATTTTTGTTTGAATGTCCTATTTTTGTTGGGTTGTCTCACTCTTGCTTTCATATCAGCAGTCTTGTTTTTGTCGAATCTGTGTGCATTTCCTTCCACTGCATCCACATTGCAGCTAGAATCATTTAGCAGCTTTTTAGCCTGTGATTTAACAGTCTCAGCGGCTCTACACAGTGCTAAGGCTTTTTCCAGGTCCAGATCTGATTCTCTGAGAAGCCTTTCTTTCAGTTTATTGTCTGTAATGCCACACACTATTCTGTCTTTGATCAGTGATTCTGTTAATCCACCGAACTCACATGTCTTTGATCTGTTTCTTAGCTCATTTGCATATTGGTCAATAGTTTCTCCAACTGTCTGTACACATGTGAAGAATCTGTGCCTTTCAAATGTCACATTGCATTTCGGAATGCAGTAAGCTTCAAACTTTTCCATTATTTTTGAAAGCTTCATCTTGTCATCCTCAGCATCAAATGTGAAGTTATTGTAGACCTCTAGAGCTTCCTCTCCCACAACGTGCAAAAACATGGATGCTTTCATCTTTGAATGGCTTTCATCAGCTCCAATTGCAGACAAATACAGTTCAAAATGTTGATTAAAAAAATCTTCCAGTTTTCAGCCACGTTACCTGTTAGCAGAGCTGTGGGTCGACGTAAAGCTTCCATTTTTGTCGTTTTCTGCCGGGGGTTGTGCTCAATGTCTTTCCTCCGTGAAATCTTCCGTTTCAAGTCCTTTTATCGTCCTCTTGTCTTCCAGACTGATTCTGACATCATGTGTTGCTTTATGTAAGCAGGTTCGGTAAATGATACAACTTCTGGATAGAGTTGAGGTTTTTTATTCGGACGGCTGTGTTGGTTGGAGGGAGAAGGCAATTGACATGTGTGGCTCTCATCAGACTGACTTGCAGCAGCGCGCATGCTCCTTTGATCTATAGCCAGGCATCACTAGTAGAACATGCAAATACGATTTGCTCATATCATTACATCACCCAGCACGTGCACGGGAGGGGGTGGGTTTATGTTACAAATATTGCACTGCATTGTCTGTTTGAGTTAGATCCACTTGTTAGCAGTTGGAATAAAGACGTACTCCAGTCGATCGTGTGTTCTCCTTCCTCAACTGCTCGCTTCACCTTGCAAATGAACTGAGTACAGTGATACCTCAGCTTACGAACTTAATTGGTTCCCAGAAAGTGTCAGGTGAAAAGTTCATCTGCCAAACATTTATTTCCCACAAGAAACCATTAAAAAAAGAGAATAACCCATTCCCACGTCCCCATAAAACGTAATTTTCTACTAAATAAGCTTTAAAACTACACAAAATATGTTTTTAATATAATAAATGTGCTATTGGAGGGAGGTGTGCCCGGAGGAAAAGAGAAATAGAACGCCAAGAGTATAGATCTAAGAATAGGAACTTTGAATGTAGGAACAATGATAGGTAAAGGTAGAGGGCTGGTTGACATGATGCAGAGAAGGAAGGTAGACATACTGTGTGTCCAGGAGACCAGGTGGAAAGGGAGCAAGGCTAGAAGTTTAGGGTCAGGGTTTAAGTTGTTCTATCATGGTGAAGACAGAAAGAGAAATGGAGTTGGGGTTATATTAAAAGAGGAGTTTGTTAGATGTCTTAGAAGTAAAAAGAGTATCAGATAGAATGATGAGTCTGAAGCTAGAAATTGAAGGCGTGATGTTCAATGTTGTCTGTGGGTATGCCCCACAAGTAGGATGTGAGCTGGCGGAGAAGGAGAAATTTTGGTTGGACTTTGATGAAGTCATACAGAACATCCCGAGAAGTGAGAGGGTTGTAACTAGTGGAGAAATCAATGGACATGTTGGCGCAGGAAACAAAGATGATGAGGAGGTGATGGGCAGGTTTGGACTCCAGATGAGGAACGCTGAAGGACAGATGGTGGTTGACTTTGCTAAGAGAATGCAAATGGCTATTGTGAATACTTTCTTTCAGAAGAGACAGGAACATAGGGTGACCTATAAGAGTGGAGACAGAAGTACACAGGTAGACTACATTTTGTGTCAACGGCGCCATCTAAAGGAAATCAGTGACTGCAAAGTAGTGGTTGGTGAGAGTGTAGCCAGACAGCATAGGTTGGTGGTGTGTAGGATGACGCTGGCAGTGAGGAAGATGAAGAAACCAAAGGCTGAAGTGAGGACAAAATGGTGGAAGTTGAAAAAGGAAGAATGTTGTGTGACATTTAGGAAGGAGGTAAGACTAGCACTGGGTGGGCAAGAGGTCCTTCCAGATGACTGGCAAACTACAGCGAACATAATCAGAGACACAGGTCGGAAGGTACTTGGTGTATCGAGTGGAAGAAAGGTAGATATGGAGACTTGGTGGTGGAATGGGGAGGTGCAGGAGTGTATACAGAGAAAGAGGTTAGCAAAGAAGAAGTGGGACACTGAAAGGACGGACGAGAGTAGACAGCAGTACAAGGAGATGCAGCGCAAGGTTAAAGTAAAGGTGGCAAAGGCCAAACAAGAGGCCTATGATGACTTGTATGCTCGGCTGGACAGCAAGGAAGGTGAGACTGATCTTTACAGGCTGGCGAGACAGAGAGACAAAGATGGTAAGGACCTGCAGCAGGTTCGGGTAATTAAGGATAGAGATCGATGAGAAGGTTTGTTCAGCCGTCATCTGTACAAATTTGAAGGTTTCGGACGTTTCGCCTCCTATCCAAGAGGCTTCGTCAGCGAACTAAAGTCTGACTGGTCGTATCGGCCCTATTTATATATCCCTAATGTCCAGCCATGGCGGCGCCGGACACAGCTATGATAGGTCCCTACTCTCAGGTTGGGGGGAGCAGAGGACCACTCCCTGTGGCCCCACTGATTGTTCCTACATTCCTAACGACTGGCCCATTACCCCCACTCCCACCGGTATCACCTCATCAGCATGACGAATGTTGCCTAACCTGTTTTGCCTAAGCAGGCTATTGTATGAACGATCCAAATTGAACCTCACCCCACCAGACCGGTTTAATGAAGGATTTTGTTGTTTTATAAGAATCGCTTCTTTTACCCCCCTTTCAAACCATCTATGTTCTTTCGCTAAGATTTTAACCTCATTGTCGTCAAATGAGTGGTTGCTAGCTTTTAGGTGCAAATGTACTGCCGATTGAGGCCCACTAGTATTAGCCCTGCAATGTTGATGAAGTCTTTTTTTGAGAATTTGTTGAGTCTCCCCAATGTACTGCTCTTTACAATTTTCATTCTTACAATGTATGGAATAAACTACATTACTTTGTTTTTCATTTGGTAGCCTATCTTTTGGATGCACTAATTTTTGCCTTAACGTGTTTATCGGTTTGAAATAAGTAGGAATTTTGTGTTGCCAAAGGACCCTTTGTAATTTTTCCGAAACTCCTGCAATGTAAGGTACTGCTACTCCTCTCCTTTTTGTATCTTGAGAATTATTGGTTTCATTCCCTATTCTTTCTTTCTGACATTTGTTGAATGATCACTGAGGGTACTCACAGTTAGTGAGTGCTCTCCTGATATGTTTTGACTCCTTTTCTCTACCTTCAATGCTAGTTGGTATTAGTTTAGCCCTATGCTGGAGGGTTCTGATAACTCCTAATTTGTGTTGTAAAGGGTGGCTAGAGTCAAAAAGTAAGTATTGGCCAGTGTGCGTAGCCTTCCTACAGACTTCTGTTTTTAGCGCTCTGTCCTCTTTTATAATTACTTTACAATCCAAGAAGGAGAGCACTCACTAACTGTGGGTACCCTCACACTTTTGGAAAATTTTGAATGAATTCACTGCAAGGGAACACACACACAGGATTCGAATGTTCACGTCAATTTCACAGTGCAGAGGTACAATTCAATGTTCAATTCCAGCTCTGACCTACCCATGTGAGGTTTGCATGTTCTCCCCGTGCTTGCACGAGTTTTCTCTGGGTTCCTCCCACATTCCCAAAACAGGCTGATTGAAAACTACAAATCGATAGGTGTGACTCCAATTTAACAAGCAACCTATCTTAGACAGCACACATATTTATTGTTTCCTACATATACACAATAATGTACATGATATTTTGTGGAAA
The DNA here is from genome assembly GCF_051943395.1 of Hippocampus bargibanti. Classification (NCBI taxonomy): domain Eukaryota; kingdom Metazoa; phylum Chordata; class Actinopteri; order Syngnathiformes; family Syngnathidae; genus Hippocampus; species Hippocampus bargibanti. Next base: position 20,330,792 of record NC_142744.1, on the reverse strand, counting down.
ACAATGTCATACATGTAGAAAAGCGTGCGATCCTCCACTTGTTGAGTCCTGGAAATAGTATTGTAATTTCAAAATAACTGATCAAGGGCATATGTCAGTCTCCAGTGGCCAGCGAAGCCTCTTGTAGGTGTTGACGTACTACCTGGTCCAGCACTTTGCTCACGCCTTTGCATGCAGTCATGGCGGCGTCCATCAAAGCCTCCAGGTTGTCCTGATGCAGCCTGGCATCCATTTGCAGCAGTGCAATCTGCCCGCCGCGGGGCAGCAATGCTAACGCCAAGGAGCTCACACCGCCACTCTCTTCGGCATAGCACAAGTCGGCCAGCGGCGTCTCATCCACGAACCCCACGGTGGAGGCGCACACGTAGTCCAACATGGGGATGCCCGCGTCGATCACGGCCAGGGTGGCTGCGTTCACACACACACTGTAGTTGCTTCCATCAGACTGGAGGATCTGTTCAGAAAAAAATATATATTTCGGAAAATTAAAAGTATTGGTGAAGTATGTGAGCCGCAATGTCTTTTAAGTATGTTGATGAGCTACAGTAAAGTCTCGTTATATCGATATTCAAGGGAGTCCGAAAAAATAGCGATATAACCGGGACTATCGATATATCCGACCCTGTTTGCATGTAATTTTCTCCGTGCGTGCATAGAAATAGTATCGATATAACCGGGACTATCGATATAACGAGACTTTACTGTATATTTACTCTATTTCTACATCATATAGTGCAAATGTAACTCTGTCAAAGTTAGGTCTGAATACTGATTCCTACAAACATGCACAATACATAATACAACAATGAAAAAAATGTAAAATACAAAACAACATCCAACTGGACTACCTTGACGTAAATGTCGATCTGAGAGCGCGGATAGAGCTGCGTCATCACAGCGGCCTCAAAGGTCTGCTTGAGGTGGAGGCTCATCTCGGTGGACTTACGGTCGCCGTGCGGCCTCCGCTTCCTCTCCGACGTGCTGAAAGTAGCCATGCTGTACTGGCAATTGATGACTGCCCGGTCGTGAAGGGTTCGACTGCGGAAGCCTCGCATCTAAAGGACAACGATGCATGAGTACTCTATATTATGTACACTTCCAAAGATGGAAAATTTCTCGAATTACCTCACACACACACACACACACACACACACACACACACACACACACACACACACACACACACACACACACACACACACACACAATTATGCATATTTGATTAATTATAAAAGTGACTGATAATTTTAGATATCAACTTAGTATATTATGTACATAATAGTTGCAAATAGCTGTCATACAATATTTAGAACAAATTTGAATACTTATGTATGATGAAATAAATCTAGACAGGTGCAATTCTACAGTATAATGTATAAGCATATAAAGGTGGATTGGATTGGATATGGAAATATACAATAAAAGTATTATTTGTAACATGAACCATTTTTTTCCTTTTCACTTCAGGGGTCGCCACAGCGAATCAGTTGCCCCCATATAACCCTGTTTTGTGCATCCTCTTTTCTCATGCCTGCTATCGTTCACAACATTCATAAACCTCTTCTTTGGTCTTCCTCTCAGTCTCCTGCCTGGCAGCTCAAGACTGAGCATCCTTCTCCCGATATAGTCACTCTCTCTCCTCTGGACATGTCCAAACCTTCTCATTCTGGCCCCTCTGACTTTCCCTCCAAAACATCTAATATGAGTTGTCCCTCAGATATACTCACTCCTGATCCTATCCAACCTGGTCACTCCCAAAGAGAACCTCAACATCTTCATCTTTGCTACCCCCTGCACTGCCACCTATATTTTCTTTGGTGGCACTGTTGCTCATAAATGCTCATGTCTGCTCTAAGTCCAGCTTCAACAACTCTCTCCCATAATTTCATTGTATGGCTCATCAACTGTATTCCTCTGCAGTTACTACAACTCTTCGCCTGTCTAAGCTCCACACCACTACAACTCTTCGCATATCCGTTGTTCTTAAAAATGGGCACCAGTACACTTCTCTACTCTTCAGGCATCTTCAAACTATCTAAGATCTTGTTGAACCCAGCAAACACGACTGTCATCTCTCCGAGACACTTCTATACCTCTAATGGTAAATCATCGAACCCGAGTGCCTTTCCACTCTTCATTCTTGATAATCTTCATCTTGCTGCGTCCTAGTCCACAACAGTCACATCTTCTATTCTTTGTTCTTTCTCCTTTTCCTCATTCATCAACTCTCTTGCCATTTCGATCCTTAATCACACTAACCTGCTGCACGTCCTTACCATCTCAGTATCTGTTTTGCCAACAGATCAATAACTACTTTCCTGCGGGCCAGCCTAGCATACAAATCATCGTAGGCTTCTTGTTTGCCTTCCCCACCAGAGACTTTCACCCTGCCATTTATCTCCCTGTACTCCTGTCTACTTTGTTTGGTCATCTCGGTGTCTCAGTTCTTCTTACTTTAACTCTTTCTTAGTACAAAACCAGGATAACTATCTAAACATATTTTAAATGTAACATACATCGATATTTTCGGATTGCAAGAGTATGTTATTAGTTACTTCGTCATGAAAAACGTATGCGTTTTATAAATCTTTCTAACATTTTAAAGTTTCTAATTAACCATATGCTAAGATTTACCGTTGGTGTAAGTTAGCATCGGGCTAATATCCAGTGCTACTTACTTCGTGTGGACCGTAAACGACAGCTAAAGCTTTGGTGTTTCCCTGCTCTAAATATGCAGACCCGTCGGCTTGAGCGAAGACCCCCATGCGGGCTTGAACCTTGCGAAGTTCGGTGGCTTTGCGTCCATCCAAACGGTAGCCTTGGTCAGACAACAGCTCCAAACCTGCCATGTTTCCACTGAACCAAAATGCAAAAGGTTTAGTGAGGTGTCGCTCGCGAACGAACCGGCTCTTCAAGACGACTCTCCGAAGTGAACGACTGGATGCAGCTCTTATTAGGGAGCCGCTTATAGGAGCTGAATCCGCAACTCCTTTGGTTAAAGTCGCACGTGATTGGTCAAAATCCGTAGAAAACACACACACAGACACACACGCACGCACGTGCACACACACACGCGCGCGCGCGCGCACACACGCACAATCAAAGTACAGTGAGACCTTAACTTACGAACTTAATTGGTTCCCAGACAGAGTGTGTAAGGCGAAAAGTGTGTATCTCAAAAAAAGTTTCCCATAGGAAACTATTAAAATCAGAATAATCCGTTCCCGGGTTTCCAAAAAGTATACTTTTCAACTAAATAAGCCTTAAAATTACACACAACATACCTTATTCCACGTATAATAAATGTGCTATTGTATTGTAATGAAAGGAATACACTGTATTGTATCATAAAGTCACTTTATTTACATTTGTAATGGTCATTTATGGCTTGATGGAATGCCGTTGGAGGTCGAAGGTCAAAGGGAATTGCTGTTTGGAAAGAGAGGCACATTACATGAGGACTGTAATTAAAGAAATAAACTGTGCTGTAAAATAAAGTTTTATTTACCTTTTTGATGGTCGTTGATGGCATATGGAAGGAGAGTCACCTTCCATAAGGACTGTTGGTAACTTAACTTCTGGTGCTGTTCGGTCGTGTGCTTCCGCCGAAGATCACTCCGCCAGCCGTGGTGAGTGTGTATTATGAAAATAGTGCTTATTATAAGGTTTAATTTTCATAAATTTGACGTTTGTAAGACGAAAAGTTTGTAAGTTGAGGTCTCACTGTATTTAAACGTGACGCATAACTGTGCGTATTATGACTAGAACTATTTGGACCAGGGGTGGTCAAGTATGTGAGCTGCAATGTCTTTTAAGTATGTATACATTGATAAGATATATTTACTCTATTTCTACATCATATAGTTCAAATGTAACTCTGTCAAAGTGAGGTCTGAATACAGATTCCTACGAACATGCACAATACATAATACAACAATGAAAAAAATGTACATGTCACCTTTACAAGTAAAATACAAAACAACATCCAACTGGACTACCTTGACGTAAATGTCGATCTGAGAGCACGGATAGAGCTGCGTCATCACAGCGGCCTCAAAGGTCTGCTTGAGGTGGAGGCTCACTTTATGAAGTCCTTGCTGAAGTCTGGTGCCACCAGGATCGAACTCGAGCACAGCGCCTGTTTTAGATTGATGAAGGCCATATCGGCCTCTGGGCTCCATTTCACCAACCGGGAGTGTTTTTTGGTCGTCAATTCGGTCATGGGGGCTGCTATAGTAGCAAAGTCAGCAATAAAGCGTCAATAGTAGCCAGCCAGGCCTAAGAACGACCTCACCTGCTTCTTGGAAAGGGGCTGGGGCCAATCTTGTATAGCCCGTAGTTTTGCTTCTTGAGGCTTCACCAGCCTACAGTGTAGCCCAGGTAGTTGGTCTTGTCAAATGCCAACCTGCACTTTTTCGGGTTTGCTGCGTACCTCTTGTGGGGGGTGAGAATCCTATCCATCAGGCGCTGAAACGTGGCAGGTGCTCCATGGAGACCAAATGGGAGCCTGGTGTACTGGTAGAGTCCCTCTGGTGTGGCGAAGGCTGTCTTCTCCTTTGATGCCCGGGGTCAGGGGCACCTGCCAATAACCATTTGTGAGGTGGAGAGTGGTTATGAAGCGTGCCTGTCCCAGGGATTCAATGAGATCATCAACACGAGGCATTGGATATGCATCAAATTTAGACACCTCATTCAACTTCCGATACTCATTGCAGAATCGTATTGACCCGTCTGGCTTGGGAACCAATACGATCGGACTTGCCCAGGCACTTTGGGACTCCTCAATTACTCCAAGTTCCAGCATCTTCCTTATCTCCTCCTGAATAGCTACCTTACGGGCCTCCGGCACACGGTATGGACGCTGGTGTACTGTTTTTCCAGGTATGTTGCATATCTCATGTTGCACCACCTCTGTGTGCCCAGGTATGGAGGAGAAGATGTCTTGGTTACGCTCGACCAATGCGAGGGTCAGCTGGCGTTGGTGTGGGGACGAACTTGGACCCATCTGAACTTCTTCTCTTGCCGGTTCCTTAGTTTTGCTGGAGGGAAGACAACTGAACAGCGCGATAGGATAAATGGCCTTCATTCTTTCTCTCATGTCTCCCACATGCTCGATGAGGGTACGCTGTCGGCACGGCTGCTCTTCCCGAGCCTCTTTGGCGATATCCAGCAGTGCCCGGGGTCTGTAAAAATACAACAGCTCAAAGGGTGAAAAACCGGTAGAAGACTGTGGTGCTTCCCTCACAGCAAACAACAAGTACGGCAGCAGTCGATCCCAGTTTCGGCCATCTTCTTCGATAACTTTCCTCATCATGGCCTTGAGTGTCTTGTTGAACCGTTCTACCAACCCATCCGTCTGTGGGTGGTAGATGGAAGTTCTCAGTTGCTTGACCTTGAGCAGGGCACATAGGGCCTTCATGACCTTGGACATAAAGGAGCTTCCTTGGTCTGTCAGTATCTCGTTTGGGATTCCCACCCTGCTGGCGAGAGCAAACAGTTCCTTTACAAACTGCCTAGTGGTAGCCTTTCTGATGGGAAGAGCCTCTGGAAACCGAGTGGCATAATCGACCATAACTAAAATATACTGGTGTCACCTACCACATTTTGGTAGAGGTCCGACTATATCTAGCCCAAGCGTCTGAAAAGGGGTCTCAATGATGGGTAAGGGAATGAGCGGGTTTCTGTATGTGGGATTTGGCGCCACCTGTTGGCAAGAACGACAATAGTTCTCCACATCCTTGTGCACCCCTGGCCAGAAGAACCGTTGCAAGATTCTCATTTTTGTCTTTTCTACCCCTAGGTGTCCCCCTAGCAGGTATGTGTGTGCCAAGTCCAGTACTGTAGCTCGGTGTGGCTGTGGCACGAGAAGTTGTTCACGTACTTCATCATTTTGCTTCGTTACCTTGTATATTAGCGCCCGGTCAACAGCAAAATGGGGGTATATGGGACTTGTCCTTGCCCCCAGTACGACACCGTCTAAAACCTGCACATTTTTCATGGCGTTGGCAAGGGTAGGATCCTGTAACTGGGCTGTACCATACCCGCCTGTTAGAGGAGGCAGCTTCTGGGTCCCTGGTTTCTCAGTAACACTGGAAGCCGAGAGATTTTCTGGGGCTGAAGTCTCCTCGGCTGTCTCTGGGCCAGATTCCGTCTCCGGTGGTGCATTTGCTGTCCCTAAGACAGCACAGGCTGGGGAGAGTGAATCAGGGGGGTACACTTGAGTATTCACTACACGCGTCTTACCTCTCCCCTTTCGAGGTAGTCGGGCCAGTCTTTCCTGTGTTTCTCTCCACAGTGGGTGAAAGGCCTGGCAGTCGCGTCCAATCAGGAGGGGGACAGGGAGAGAGTCAACCACTTGGTTGTGGTCATGTCTCCATGGACACAGGAGACTGGAAGGGTTTTCTCTGGAGACAACCTGGTTGGATCCACCAGCGTTTGGCGTACCAAGGTGACCAGGCTTCCTGAGTCCAGCAGGGCTTCAACATCCTGTTGATTCACTGTCACTGGACAGGTGGGGGTCTTGTTAGTGAGCTGTCACTCCCCCCCAGGAGGGACGCATAATGAGCAGGGTGGGCACTGGAAGAGTCAGCGGTCAGCATGGACTTTTCTGTTGGTTTTTCACACTGCCATGAGATGTGTCCCGTCTCTCCGCATCTCTAGCATTGTCTGTAATTGAAGATATTTTCAATTTGGAAAAAAACTCAACACAAACCATCTATGTCCATGCACTTATTAACGCTTGTCCAGTGCCCACATTCTCCAGAATATGTAATGTCATGAGAGGCTAGCTCTCAGCGGGACAGGACAAGGAGCGCAATGGGCGACAGGTTTGAATGCAAACAAAGGTTTTAATAAAGGGTTTAAGGGGAATTCACAAGCAACAAAGGCAAGAATAGTGTCTCTTCCAATACTTAAATCATAATAAAGTCTCTTCTGAGGTGAAACTGAAGACGGAGTCCTTTTCCGTGTGTTTCTAGGCCTCACCCCTCTTGATGTCCTTCCTAGGTAGCCTAGCCACCTTTAGCAAGGGTCCAAATCCAGTGTTCTGTCATATGGTCCCAACTGGCGATGAGTTCCATGCAGTAATCAGTTTCTCCACGGCAATGGAGCTTGTCTCCCTGGCCTCCACACTCAGAGGCCCTCTGCCTTAAAAGCCTTGCTTGCCAATCAAGCCGTGATCAGTCACAGGTGTGGGGTTTGAATTGCTGCCTTCCACCAGAAGGGGCCAAAACTCTCTCTGGGTGAAGCCATCTTAGGGGAATGTATTTGCCCTCCAGGACCCAGCCTCTCGTGACATCACACTACTTGTGTTAAACTCTGCAAAATCATGGATGTATTGTCCTGACCGCACGCTCTACAAACTCACCACGGACGCCCTCGCCTTCATGCACAAACAGTACACGTGTATCGTTGCAAGCACACAGACTTCGGCTGTATTAAATATCCTTACCTGCAGCTAAAATCTGCATACTTGGCACGACAGCCAATCAGAAGCCTGCTTTTTGCTTCAGATTTTCCCGAGCGTTATAACGTCATGCATTTGTATATCATTTTTCAAAGTAGATGCACAGAACCTCAGCCTCAGAAGAAAGATTCAAAAGAAGCTAACAAAATTTATGACGCTACAAAACGTTAACATACATTATACAGTGACTGTAATGTGTCCTTGAGAGTTTTGAAAGGCGCTTAGTCTGCTTGTAGCTGTCATGATCTGGTTGGCGACCAACAGGGGGCGCTGTCAGCCCCGCCTGCACCTGCACAGGTGCTGGTCGTCCCGATCAGATGGGCGACCAACGGGTAGCGACGTCAGCCCTGCCTGCAGCCTCGCAGGTGCTGGTCGTTTTAATCACACTTAAAAGGACACCCGGCACGACCATCCAGTGTCGGTTCATCGTTTGCTGTTTGTTGCATGCATTGTGTATGCTGTGCATGTGTTTGTTTAACCTTGGCGGACTTTTACTTTTGGTCTTCTTTTGATACTGATGTTTTACATTTTGTTCCTGCTGACCTTTATTTTAATACAATTTGTCAAACAACCTCCTGCTCCCTCCTGCCTGCTTTTTGGGATCCGCACCCGCCATCACCACCTTGCAAAACGTGACAGTAGTAGAGAACGCATCTCAAACTTTGCATTGCGGACAAACGACAACTGGAGCAAAATCTTCAGCAAGGGATATTTAATGTAAATTAAGCAAGGGAGCATTTGTGGGAGGTACATCCTTAATTTTTAAACAATCCGATATACTTTGCAACAATGGTTTATTTGCCATTTGTCATCTTATTGTGTTCCAAGATGTGAAAAATGGGGCAGGCATCTTTGTGGCCGTTTTTTTTTTTTTTTGCTATTTGTCGTTGTTGGATTATTTTCATCGTTCGCCCTTGGTTCATTGCTTCGACAGGTGTTGATGGAAGAGGATGGATAAATCATGAAGACAGCGTAGACAGCTCTTGAAGAGAGCGTGAGAGAGTGAGACTGCGGGAGTATTTATGCGGCGCACAGTGTGTGACGCGATAGGATGTGACGTAATGTAAATGCGACATCATGTAAAGGAAGGCAGGATATGACATATCAGGAAGTCCAAAATGTAAACAAAGATTAAAGAGCGATGCTTAGAGATGTTTGTATGGCGAATTACCCCAACAGTCGTCTTATTGCGTTTCAATTTGTAAAAAATGGGGTCTCTTAAAAGTTGCCTGCCTTGTGTCCGCGAACTTTGTGTCATGAGTTTCAGATACTGTTTTTACTATAGTGTTACCTTGGCTTACGAAAAAATTAATAAATTAAGCCATTACCAAAATGAGAATAATCCGTTCCCAGGTCCCCATAAAACATAATTTTCTACTTTAATTTTCTAAGCCTTAAAAATAAACAAAATATACGTTATTTTATGTATAATAAATGTGCTATGGTATTATAATTAAAGAAATAAACTGTACTGTATAATAAAGTCATTGTATTTACCTTTGTGATGGTCGTTGATGGCTCGATGGAATGGAGTGGCCGCTTTCATCAGCATTAAACACTTGATGAGGAACGTAGCCTTCTTATTTCACCATCTTGAGGAATGATCCCTTGTCGGTGCTTTCTCTGTGATAATTTCATCTAGTTCATCAATTGTGATCTGTTTAGCTGGGTTGATAGCTTTTTGCATCAAGATTACAGATGGCTTGTGCGGGTTGTTGTGGAGCCTGATTGATGGGATATTTTAACCTTGCAGCCTACACTCTGCCGTTGAACTATCAAAGTTGAAACTCTCTCACTGTCTGCCTGTCTCTTTAATGTTTAAACCACCTCCCCTCACTACTGCGTTCTTAACCAATCATGTGTCTTTAACCGAAGACTGGGGGCGGGAATAGAGGACCAAACAAGCCGACTGCCATTTTGTTGTTAGAAGAACGGGCTCGTTCGCAAAAGACACATCACTCATTGTGGCAGCTCCGTGTGTATCCCGAAAAAAAGTTTGTATGCCAAGGTAAAATTTTCATAAATGTAACGTTCGCAAACCGAAAAGTTCGTAAACCCAGGTATCAATGTAATTTGGACAAGTTCGGCGGGCCGGACTAAAAAAAGGTCAGAAGGAATTGCATTGTGTCTTTGTAGATCTGGAGAAAGCGTATGACAGGGTGCCCAGAGAAGAGCTGTGGCATTGCATGAGGAAATCTGGAGTGACGGAAAAGTATGTCAGAGCGGTGCAAGACATGTATCATGACTGTAAGACAGTTGTGAGGTGCGCTGTCGGTATGACTGAGGAATTCAAGGTGGAGGTGAGACTCCACCACGGGTCAGCTCTGAGCCCCTTCTTATTTGCTATGGTGATGGACAGGCTGACAGGCGATATTAGACAAGAATCTCCTTGGACCATGATGTTTGCAGATGACATTGTGATCTGTAGCGAGAACAGGGAACAGGTGGCGGAGAAACCAGAGATGTGGAGATATGCCCTGGAAAGGAGAGGAATGAAGATCAGTCGCAGCAAGACGGAATATATGTGTGTGAATGATCCAAGTGCAAGAGTGATGCTACAGGGAGAAGACATAAAGAAGGTGGAGGATTTTAAGTACTTGGGGTCAACTGTCCAGAGCAATGGAGAGTGTGGAAAAGAGGTGAAGAAGCGTGTCCAGGAAGGCTGGAGCGGCTGGAGAAAAATGTCAGGTGTGATGTGCGATAGAAGGGTTTCAGCTACGATGAAAGGAAAAGTGTATAAAACAGTGGTCAGACCAGCCATGATGTTTGACAGTGCCACTGAAGAAAAGACAGGAAGCAGAGCTGGAGGTCGCAGAGCTGAAGATGTTGAGGTTTTCTTTTGGATTGACCAGGTTGGATAGGATCAGGAATGAGTACATTAGAGGGACAACTCATATTAGAGGCGTTGGAGAGAAAGTCAGAGAGGCCAGACTGACATGGTTTGGACATGTCCAGAGTAGAGAGAGTGACTATATCGAGAGAAGGATGCTGAGCCTTGAACTGCCTGGCAGGAGACCGAGAGGAAGACCGAAGAGGAGGTTTATGGATGTGGTCAAAGAGGACATGAAGGTAGCTGGTGTGAGAGAAGAGGATGCACAAAACCGGGATAGATGGAGGACATTGATTCGCTGTGGCGACCCCTGAGGGGAAAAGCCAAAAGGAAAAGAAGAAGATCGAAGGGCACTTTCACAAATTTAACACTTTTAAAAATAAAATTTAATAGCATCTCGAATGTTTATAAATAAAAACATATGAAACAACGCATATACGTATGTGAGGAGCTGAACATGAACAGGGCTTTTTGTGATACAGTGTATTGGGTGACAAAAAAACAGTACCTCGAAATCCAGGCATTCAAATATGCACACAGAATAAGTTTGCAATCCACTGTCCTTGATAACATTTGAATGAAACAAAATCAACCCTTCATGGTTGGTAACAAATAAATCCAGCTGGGTTAACATGTTGTGTTAACTAAAACAAAGTTTAAAACTATAAATGATGGAGTCTGTATTTCTTGCACTAAACACGCCGAGGCGCACCGATTCACGTCGGCCTTTTCACATCATACTAGACATAATTTAGAAAATCTCAAACGGAATTTTTTTCACTCTTTCAATGTAGACCAGTCAGATTGCATTGTAACAGAGTCTGTTTGAAACAGACTTGAAATCTAGGGAAGAGTAAATACATATGTAGTATACACTGGGACAAAAACCAGAGTGACAATGTATGTGTAAATAACATAAGATTTTTTTCTCGGTGCCAGGGGTTGGGAAAACTGAGGTTGATGCTTTCCCTCTCATTCTTTATGGGGCAAAAAGCAAAGAAAGAAAAGAAAATCTGCTCAGCCACCCTCTTAAAAACTTTGCATCTCACAAAACAGGACAAATAACATCTGTTACCTCCCCTTTCCGGGCCACTAATGTAACACGAGTCCATCTACTATGTCACCTTACTCCTTTTCTATTTAAAAAGAGGGTGATGACCAATACTCTCCTTTTAAAAAGAACAAAATACAAAGTATACTGAAGAAAAGAAAAAAAAGGTGGTGAGTCTGCTTTAATGTGCGGACGTAGGTAACAGTGAGAGTTTATCGGCACCAAAAGATCATGGCAACCTCGTTGAGCGGTGTGTGGTACAAGTGGGAACAATAGGACGGGGTGATGAAATGTCATCTCTGCTTAATTTCCAAGTCCTCAGAAGAGTGCAAAGATCCCTTTATTTCCCTGACATATCTTGTTGTGGCAGATCCCGTTCTGTTCGGTCCTTAAAAATCAGCAAACTCCTTCACACATTTTTCGGTGACGGAAACACGGATTTCTTCTTCATCGTAGTCATCAAAGTTGCTGGTGTCCCCAGGGCCTCTGCACTTTGGTATGAAAGGGGCCTCCACCTGATACAGCAAAGTAAAAAGTGTCAACAGAATTCATTCATTCATTCTGAGTACTGTAAAATCGGACAATAAGACGCGACTTTTGTCACAAGCTTTCAACCCTGCGTTTTATGCAACGATGCAGCCAATTTACGCATTTTTGTAACGGCCGCCATGGGCCGCACGTAGCACTAAAGTTAAGAGTGAGACATATGTGCCGAGGACGACCCAAGTTAATGTAACTACGGTAACTACGCGTGTGAATCGTGCATTTAAAGTGGCCCTCCGAGTTGAATCGGAGGCTTGGATATCCAGCGGCGGGAAATCGTTTACCAAAACGAAGAGCAACTTTTGCTAACGTATTTCTTCCGTGTCCCAGTGACTTGGTATGTTTTTTACCAGCATTGTTCGGGCTGTGTTACTACCGTAATGCATGTTGTGTTGCTGTAACAGGCACTGTTTTGAAGGGAGTTAAGTTAAAGGACAACCGACGTCACTTTTTTGTTTTTTAACTGGCATCAGAAAAACGTTTTATACATTTAAAATACCCAAAACATGCAGTATGATGTTTATATTCAAATGCTAAACACCAATAAAAATGACTTAAAGTGTCCAAAATCTGCAAAAAATTGAGCTGTGAATTGGGCATTTTCAGAAAGTCCCGCCCCCAGTTCGTGATGTCACGCCAAAACGTCTTGCATTCCTGGAGAATCAAAACAATGGCTTCAGATTCGGAGAATATGCTTTCTTGTTACACATCCAGTTATGAATATCATTCAAATAGTTCTTGTCACATCCTCGTCGACGCCAGGAGCGTGCCCCTCCCCTCCTGTCTCTTCCTCCTCTGCTCCTGGAGCGGGCCGCTCCCCTCCCGGCTCTCCGGACTCACGCACCTGTTCCCCATTTCCTTAATTGTACCTTCTGGCTATAAAAGCCACACTTACCGTTCTGTTGTTATTGGTGTATTCTTGTCACCCAACCGCACGCAGGTCTGTTTTGTCGTTGCTCTCCTACCTTACCTGACTTTCTATTTTTTGCCACATGTGTCTCAGTAAAGACTTTTTTAGGAATCACGGTCTCCACCGTGTATTTTGGGTCCGACCTTAACTATCTTTCGTCGTGCCTCGAGTCCTGTCACCACTCCTCGAGTGGACGTGACAGTTCTGAAGAGGAAAGCATACATGTTTGCAATCGATTAAAGAATTTATTTCGGGCCATTTTGAGGCAACTTTGGGGGGAACTGTCTCACCCAAAAAAAGAGGCACAAAATGGCGACTTCCTGTGGCCACCTCCGTTTCCACAGGCTGATAAATTCCTTATATGGAGCTTGGACGCCCTCTTCTGACGGCTTTTGGGTGCAACACGAGGTTGTCAGACCAAACAAGTACAGCAAAATACATTGACATGATGGAAGGACTGCTACAATGTGTCTTTTTTTCAGTCAGGGGCGTTCCTTTAGTGACGTCACATCCGGACTCGTCACCAACTCAAAAACAAGACTTCCTGAATATTCAGGAAAATGTAGCTATATGCGGTGGAATCTTATTAAAATACGCTCAGTAGAAGTCATTTGAAGCCATTTTACAAATTATGGACACAACTTGTCCGAAGACGTCGGTTGTCCTTTAAGATATACCATTAAAACTTTGAAAACATTTTCTGTGTCCCGTCTTTCTTAATAAACATGCGATTTATGTATGTACAAAATGGTTTGTCCTTTAAAAATGTACTGGGTGAGGCTTATAATCAGGTGCGCTCTGTCGTTCGGAAATTACGGTAATATTGCACCAAGTGAATATGATATACAGTAAAGTCTTGTTATATCGATATCGGTTATATCGATAGTACCGCTTATTACGATACTATTTCTATGCACGCAAGGAGAAAATTACATGCGCGCAGGGTCGGATATATCGATAGTCCCGGTTATATCGATATTTTTCAGACTCCCGAGAATATCGATCTAACGAGACTTTACTGTAGTAGCGCAATCCAACCATTTCATCCATCTCACTAGGCTGCCGGGATGTCCTGTACTGACCTAAAGGCTGGGGGGGGGGGGGGGGGGGGGGCAACAGTCATGGTTGAACAGATGCAACGACTGCAATTTGGTAACTTTTTTTTTGATCGTTTGATTGAGCAAGAGCACAACAAGTTGCCGAGCCTTGCAAAACATTGAGAAAGGCTACATGGCTGGTAATGACTGAGAAAAATCAAGCCGTCAACGCATAGATATTGATGGATAGGCTGATGATGCCTTCAGTGTGATTTTTTTGGTAACAAACCAATCTGAGTCAAAATCAGATTCAGAACATGAATTAAATGAGTTAAAACCGAAAAGAAACAATCTAAAGATCGCATATGCTGTGTGAAGCCAGGCTAGTGGCTACATTTAAGCAAGCTTACTCTTTGTTGCCATCCATTCAGCATTAAATGCAACTCTTAAGCTGTCACTGATGCGAGTGAGAGTGTCTGAACATCTTTACTGGCATCTATCAGCGACATACAAATGGAGTTTGGCAATTTTTATGCAGGGGAGGAAACGAAAATACTTTGACAAGCTTAGTACAAGATAGCAGCTTGAAGACAAGCAAAGTGATGTAAAATAAGTCCAAAAGGATGAATGTGACAGATAAAGATTGGATGGATGGAAAAACAGACTGTTCGGCGGTTTGCGGTTGGGGATCCTGGGGGTTGAAGTACCGTATCTTCCACACCACAAGTGGCATTGAGAAGCATTTAGTTTTCATCAAAAGCTGAACGTGAACCACATAATCCGAAGTGCCTGAAATGGATAAATGTTATGATTTCTTGGACGTGGCCCTTTCAGTGTTCTGTAAAGTACATTGTAGCAGCTGCAGATGTTATCGTCAGCTTGGTTGTTTCCATGTTGGTATTTCTTTGCAAAAAGCGCTTTGGATCACATATGATGTAATTAAAGCAGATAAAAGTGCACTACTGACTATTGTGATAAAATTAGCAATTTCTTCAGATCAGCAATAATGCTATCATGGCAGAAAACAAAGTCTTGCCTTCCTTTCGTAGATCGCAATCCAGTCTGTTGTGGCAAACCATTTGTGGCCCTTGATGTCATTGACACCGTTTTTCAGGTTACCGAAGCGCTTGGTCAGGTCAACTTGCAGCAGGTTCCGAAGCAGATCCTTCAAATCCGAGCTGAAGTGGGAGGGGAAGCGCACCTGAGAAGATGAGAAAAAGTGATTGAAGGACAACCGACACCTCCCGACAAGTCGCGTCGATAATTTGTAAAATCACTTCAAATGACTTATACTGAGCGCATTTTACAAAGATTCCACCACATATAGCTATATTTTACTTTTTAAAAGTCACACTGAATATTCATGAAGTCTTGTTTTCGAGTTGATGTCGATGCCGGACATGACGTCACATTTGGTACGCCACTGACTGACAAAGCGACACACAGTGCATTTTGGATACTTTTTTCGTCTGAAAACAGTGTGTTGATCGCGAAATTAGAAGGAAAACTACACAAATAATATGATGGTGAATCGTTGTGTGGCAGCCAATTGCGGTAACACGCATAAATAAGGTGTAAGTTTACACAAATTCCCAGCGGACAAAACAGCCATTTACCACGGACCAGAGCAGTAGAGTACCAGCAGAGGCGAACGAGGAAGTTAACCAGAGTTAGCGATTCGGCGCTTGGATAGCGAAAGTTTGATGCATGTTTATTCATTTAGTCACACTGCATGCTAACTGTGAGCTCACCTGGTGAAAGAGAGCAATCACCATATTATTGGAGCAAACCAATTGGAAAAAACATCCACTTTCCACCGTGTCATTTGTTACTCTGTAGCGCTGTCGAGCTCATATATTCCGTCTTGCTGCGACTGATCTTCATTCCTCTCCTTTCCAGGGCATATCTCCACAGCTCTAGTTTCTCCGCCACCTGTTCCCTGTTCTCGCTACAGATCACAATGTCATCTGCAAACATCATGGTCCAAGGAGATTCTTGTCGAATAGCGTCTGTCAGCCTGTCCATCACCATAGCAAACAAGAAGGGGCTCAGAGCTGACCCCTGGTGGAGTCCCACCTCCACCTTGAATTCCTCAGTCATACCGACAGCACACCTCACAACTGTCTTACAGTCATGATACATCTTCTTGCACCGCTCTGACATACTTTTCCGTCACTCCAGACTTCCTCATGCAATGCCACAGCTCTTCTCTGGGCACCCTGTCATACGCTTTCTCCAGATCTACAAAGACACAATGCAATTCCTTCTGACCTTCTCTGTACTTCTCTATCAGCATTCTTAAAGCAAACACTGCATCTGCCGTACTCTTTTTTGGCATGAAGCCATACTGCTGCTCACAAATGTTCACTTCTGCTCTTAGTCTAGCTTCAACTACTCTTTCCCAGAGTTTCATTGTATGGCTCATCAACTTAATTCCTCTTTAATTAGTACAACTCTGCACATCTCCTTTTTGGATTGATATTTGTTTTTTATATTTATTTTCTAATGCCGAGTTTTCACTGGACCCAGAGGAAGACCGTTACTGTATCGTTCTCGAGATATTTGGCAAAATTATTTAATGGGATATTACATTTCAGCCATATCACACTGCCCGACTTTGATGACACATGCTGCTACCTTTCCGGAGACAATCTTCTCGTAGATCTGAATGGGCTGGTCAGCAAAGAACGGAGGGTAGCCGGCCGCCATTTCATAGATGAGGACTCCTAGGGCCCACCAGTCCACAGCTTTGTTGTAGCCCTGAAAGAGGCATCACACCTAATGATTCATTGGAAGGGATAAAACAAAATAAAATCTACCACTCAAACTTGATCCAAGCAGTCGACTCAAATGTACTAGATGATAATAAGTTACACGGACCTGAGCTTCGAATGGTGAATGTCCTAAATGGTGAGTATTTTCTTTGGACATTTTTTGCAGAAATATTAGACTCAAAGTAAACTGTCAAACCTCATGCTTGTCTATACAGTAAGTGCAGATGTACAGGTTAGATTATTAGAAAATGGCTGGAGAGTTCAAATAAAGATGGGAGAGTTTGAAGAATGTACTGAAATGGCATACTTTGCTGAGAATTATTTCTGGGGCCAGGTACTCTGGTGTTCCGCACAACGTCCAGGTTCTGCCTTTTACTCGCTTGGCAAATCCAAAGTCAGTCACCTTGAAATTTAATTGATCATGTGAGGATATTGCAGTCACAAAAAGAGTTGCAGTGAAACTATGATGCCATTTACCTGAATGTAGCCATGGTGGTCAATGAGAAGGTTTTCAGGTTTCAGATCTCTGTAGATGAGATCCAACGAATGGAGATATTCAAATGTCAGCACAATCTGGGCGGCATAGAAGCGTGCGTGCGGCTCGCTAGAGAGGAAGCAGAGGGGAAAAAACATAAATCAATGCCTGCTATACCAATGATCACAACAAAACAAATTAAAGATACGAACAGTGTTTATTCCTGAGGGCCTCACCTGAACCTCCCAATTCGTCTCAAGTGTGAGAACATCTCGCCTCCGGGAACATACTCCATCACCATGTACAAATTGGATTTGTCCTAAAAAGAGTAAACAATCACTTTATTATCTCATAACACGGTCTGCATTTTTCCAACCCCGTAATATCAATCGTCTCCGTCCCTATCTCACCCCTCACAACGCTGCAATTCTTATCCACCGTCTTGTCACCTCCCACATCGACTATTGTAACTCACTTCTTTTCAGTGTCTATCAAAATGTCTCCATAAACTCCAACTAGTCCAAAATTCTTCAGCCCGGATCATCACTAAAACCCCCTCCTTTCTCCACATCACCCCTGTCCTCCAGCAGTTCCACTGGCTCCCTGTTAAACTTCGGATTGAATTCATAATACTTCTCTTTACATTCAAAGCCATCCATAACCTTGCCCCCCCTATCTGTCTGAAACTGCTTAAAATCTACGTTCCCTCTCGTCCCTCAGATCCTCATCCTCCCTTCTGCCCGTCTCACCACAATGGGGTGCAGAGCTTTCAGCCGCTCTGCTCCCAAACTCTGGAACTCACTTCCACCCAATATTGAATCCTTCCATACTTTCAAATCTCACATCAAACCCCATTAGTTTTTTTGGGACTCGCGGGCCACAGTGGGTTCTAAAATTTGACAGAGGGGCTGGGCCAGGAGCATTTGGAGGGAGTGTTTGGGCCGGATATACTAAAGCAGGGGTCGGGAACCTTTTTGACTAAGAGAGCCATAAAAGTAAAATATTTAGAAATGTATTTCAGTGAGAGCCACCCGCACGTGCGCACGAGCACACACAAACACAGGCGTGCGCGCACACGCACGCACGGCCAATTTTCAATAAAATATCAGAATGTATTACTTAAAATCACTTTGTGAAAGTACTCACCGTTAACATGAATGGTTTTCCGTTCCTCGTGATTGGTAAAAATCCAGGCAAACGATCAGAATGAAATTCAACTTGCCGGTCAAGAGGGGAAGTTACTGCTAGCTAGCCTACACACGGCTCATAAGCTTCCGCACTTGCTATCTGCAATATACTTCTCGCAGAAGTATGTTGATGCGAACGTTAACATGGGGCTTGTTAAAATGTCACTGACATTCGACTGTTTCATCGATGGTATTGTTTCATTACAAATTAGAATCAGAACATTTTCTCTCCTCAAAGGCTAATGCTCCGGTGCATTCAAGCTGAAGTGCACACGTTGGGCTCATTTAAAGGGCCGTTTACCTGTTTCAACATGACGGCCAGTATCATCCAATCAAAATTGCGCTTTCCGCCAACTGCAGCCCCAATGAGAAATGAACGGCGAAAAAAACGAGAATATGTATTTAGTTTTAGCGGCGAGCCATATGCAATCATCAAAAGAGGCATATATGGCTCGCGAGCCATAGGTTCCCGACCCCTGTACTAAAGCATTAAAGGACAACCGACGTCTCCGGACAAGCTGTATCCATAATTTGTCAAATTGCTTCAAATGACTTCTACTGAGTGTGTTTTACAAATATTCCACGGCATATAGCTATATTATACGTTTTAAGACTCGCTGAATATTCCGGAAGTCTTGTTTTTGAGTTGGTGACGAGTCCTCACGTCACGTCACTGAAGGAACGCCCCTGACCGAGAAATGACACACTGTAGCAGTCCTTTGATCACGTCAATGTACTTTGCGGTACTTTGTCTAGTCTGAAAACTTCGTGTTGATGGCGAAATTAGAAGGAAAACATAAATAACGCGATGGTGAATCCTTGTGTGGTGTGACAAAAATGTTGACCCATTTCCACATGGAGCTTTGTCACCATCTTCTGCCTTTTTTTGGTTGCGACACCCCCCCCCCCCCCCCATGCCTCAAAATGGCACGGAATAAATTCTTTATTCGATTGTAAACATGTATGCTTTCCTCTTCAGAACTATTTGAATCATATTCATAACTGGATGTGTAACAAGAAAGCATATTCTCCGAATCTGAAGCAATTGTTTTGATTCTCGAGCAAGGCAAGACGTCTTGGCGTGACACCACGAACAAGGGGGCGAGACCTTCTGAAACTGGCCACTTCCGGTTTTGATTTTTTGCAGTTTCAGCACACTTCAAAGGACAACCGACGTCTGCGGACAGGTTGTGTCCATAATTTGTAAAATGGCTACAAATGACTTCTACTGAGCGTATTTTACAAAGATTCCACCGCATATAGCTATATTTTACGTTTTAAGACTCGCGCTGAATCTTCAGGAAGTCTTGTTTTTGAGTTGGTGACGAGTCCGTATGTGACGTCACTAAAGGACCGCCCCTGACCGTAAAAACACCCCTCACAACGCTGCAATTCTTATCCACCGTCTTGTCACCTCCCACATCGACTATTGTAACTCACTTCTCTTCAGTGTCTATCAAAATGTCTCCATAAACTCCAACTAGTCCAAAATTCTTCAGCCCGGATCATCACTAAAACCCCCTCCTTTCTCCACATCACCCCTGTCCTCCAGCAGTTCCACTGGCTCCCTGTTAAACTTCGGATTGAATTCATAATACTTCTCTTTACATTCAAAGCCATCCATAACCTTGCCCCCCCTATCTGTCTGAAACTGCTTAAAATCTACGTTCCCTCTCGTCCCTCAGATCCTCATCCTCCCTTCTGCCCGTCTCACCACAATGGGGTGCAGAGCTTTCAGCCGCTCTGCTCCCAAACTCTGGAACTCACTTCCACCCAATATTGAATCCTTCCATACTTTCAAATCTCACCTCAAACCCCATTAGTTTTTTTGGGACTCGCGGGCCACAGTGGGTTCTAAAATTTGACAGAGGGGCTGGGCCAGGAGCATTTGGAGGGAGTCTTTGGGCCGGATATACTAAAGCAGGGGTCGGGAACCTTTTTGACTAAGAGAGCCATAAAAGTAAAATATTTAGAAATGTATTTCAGTGAGAGCCACCCGCACGTGCGCACGAGCACACACAAACACAGGCGTGCGCGCACACGCACGCACGGCCAATTTTCAATAAAATATCAGAATGTATTACTTAAAATCACTTTGTGAAAGTACTCACCGTTAACATGAATGGTTTTCCGTTCCTCGTGATTGGTAAAAATCCAGGCAAACGATCAGAATGAAATTCAACTTGCCGGTCAAGAGGGGAAGTTACTGCTAGCTAGCCTACACACGGCTCATAAGCTTCCGCACTTGCTATCTGCAATATACTTCTCGCAGAAGTATGTTGATGCGAACGTTAACATGGGGCTTGTTAAAATGTCACTGACATTCGACTGTTTCATCGATGGTATTGTTTCATTACAAATTAGAATCAGAACATTTTCTCTCCTCAAAGGCTAATGCTCCGGTGCATTCAAGCTGAAGTGCACACGTTGGGCTCATTTAAAGGGCCGTTTACCTGTTTCAACATGACGGCCAGTATCATCCAATCAAAATTGCGCTTTCCGCCAACTGCAGCCCCAATGAGAAATGAACGGCGAAAAAAACGAGAATATGTATTTAGTTTTAGCGGCGAGCCATATGCAATCATCAAAAGAGGCATATATGGCTCGCGAGCCATAGGTTCCCGACCCCTGTACTAAAGCATTAAAGGACAACCGACGTCTCTGGACAAGCTGTATCCATAATTTGTCAAATTGCTTCAAATGACTTCTACTGAGTGTGTTTTACAAATATTCCACGGCATATAGCTATATTATACGTTTTAAGACTCGCTGAATATTCCGGAAGTCTTGTTTTTGAGTTGGTGACGAGTCCGTATGTGACGTCACTAAAGGACCGCCCCTGACCGTAAAAGAGACACATTGTAGCGGTCATTTCATCACGTCAATGTGTTTTGCTGTACAGTGAGACCTCAACTTACGAACACCTAATCTTACGAACTTTTCGTCTCACGAACGTCAAATTTATGAAAATTAAACCTTATAATAAGCACTATTTTCATAATACACACCCACCACGGCTGGTGGAGTAATCTTCGGCAGAAGAACACCAAAGCACACGACCTTCGGATCTGGCTGAGTGATCTTCGGCGGAAGCACACGACTGAACAGCGCTCCAGCCGGCGCTACTTTCCACACCCCCTCTCATTGAAAGCACACGTCGATCGCCTACTTGGAGCTTTTTGCGGATAATTTTACTATGATGGGACCGAAAAAAAAAAAACACCACAGGCTCGTGTTCAGCCCAAGAAGAAACAAAATAAAATCAGCGTAGCTGAGAAAGAGATAATTGAAAAACACGAACGAGGTGTGCGTTTGTGTAACTTGACTTAGTGGCCGAGCACGGCTATGCTAAGTCAACCATTGCTACCATTCTCCGGAATAGAAAAGCCATCAAAGGTGCGTCTCTTGCAAAAGGTGTTTCCGTGCTCTCAAAGCGACGGTCTCGGGCAATCGAAGAAGTTGAAAAACTGTTAATTTAGATTAACGAAAAGCAGCGAACCGGCGACAGCGTGAGTAAAGCTATTTTATGCGAGAAAGCACGGCTAATTCACGCCGATATCGCCATGCGCCAACCTGGAAGTTTGGCGCTTATTGAGGATTTTAAAGCCAGTAACGGATGGTTCGAGAACATCTGCGGGCGAGGAGGAGATGGCTGCAGCATCAAGTGAGCTCATAAAGGCAATGTGGGCAAAGTGGAATGATGTGCAGTCTTTTACCGAACAGTTCCATCCAGAAAAGACTGTGGCTATGACAATCATAAACATGATGAACGATAATGTGATGCCTCAGCTTTGTAAGACCTTAGAAGTCAGAAACCAACAGGTGTCAATTAAGAGGTTTTTTTATCAGCAAAAATGATGAGGAGTCTCCAAAGAAAAAAGAAGAGAAGACACACAAGAGGTTAAGTTACCAACAGTCCTTATGGAAGGTGACTCTCATTCCATAAGCCATCAACGACCATCAAAAAGGTAGGTAATAATACCTACTTGTGTTAAATTCCGCAAAATCATGGATGGATTATCCTTACCGCGCGCTCTACAAACTCGCCACGGACGCCCTCGCCGTCACGCGCGAACAGTACACGTGGATCGTTGCCAAGCACACAGACATATGCTACCGGCAGTTGAAATTTGCATACTCAGCACAGCAGCCAATCAGAAGCCTGCTTCGTGCTTCGGACTTTCCCAAGCGTTATAAGGTCATGCATTTGCATATCATTTTCCAAAGTAGATGCACAGAACCTCAGCCCCAGAAGAAAGATTCAAAAGAAGCTAACAAAATTTGTGTCGCTACAAAAGGTAAACTTACATTATACGGTGACTGTAGAGTATACTTGAGAGTTATGAAAGGCGCTCAGTGGCTTGTAGGAGACAACGCAGCTCAAACAATGCATTGTGCACAATGATGGCAAACGACAACTGGAGCAAAATCTTCAGCCACGGATATTTACCAATGTAAAGTGTCCTTGAGTGTTCTGAAAGGCGCTTGAAATTAAATGTATTATTATTATTATCATGTATGAAAGCAGAAAACAATGCAACACAGGCGTTTACCTTACCTTAAAGGCATACTCAAGTTTGACAAGAAAGGGGAAGCTGACGGCTTGTAATATCCTCTTCTCGTTTAAGGTGTGTTCTATTTGTTTAAGTTTCACCACCTGACATAAAAGAAGAAAAAAGTAAGTCAGGGAGACTGAGTCTGTTTTGGAATATTGGCATCTAAATGAGAGAAACAACTCTCGCAGTAATACATTTACACTACTGCTAAACTGGAAAGCTGTGACAACAACAAAGCCCATCAGGTACTAAAAAGAATTACCAAAGCTGCCAACTATTACAGATTTTACGTATTTTATTCTAAGAATCACGGGACTATACATGGTTAGGTTGGTTGTGTCAGATAGCTCAGAAAGGTAAAAATGTGCAAAAAATACTTGATAGACAATTGCTAAGTGTATTTGACAAGAAATGGTGTTCTTCTGCCAGTGTAAGACATCATCGCTCACTCATGAACATTGGAAGCTAGCGGGCCAGTCCAATATTAACCAAAAGCCAATGCCTTTGGGCTGAAACCGATCGCCGCTATTCATTTTCAGCGATGAGGAGAAAGGTCAATGAAACAAAGGGACGATACACAGATTATCCTCCTTGAAATCACAGAGGCTGACTCAACGGTCAGCAACATTTCATATTTGCATTGTTGGCATGCTATTATTTAGTTATGTGCTGTGACTACTACTTAGTGTGACGCCTGCGTAGTTATTTCTATGCGATTTGGGGATTGGCGCACGACCATGGCTTCATGTGTTCTGTCTAAGTTGTATATTTTTAAAACAGACCTTTTGCTTATCCAGTATCTTCATGGCAAAGTATTGTTCTGTTCCTTTGTGTTTCACCAGCATGACCCTCCCAAACGAGCCTGTGCCCAGAGTTTTTAATCTGTCAAAGTCATCGAGGCACGTCGTGCTCTGCAGGAAAAGAATTGCATGTTAGTATGTTGCTATACTGTATTATTTACTCAAATGCCCATGTCACATTGGGTGGTGAATGCTTGCGAGGGTTGAGAATGCTTTTCAGAGTTTGATCCGTTAAAGCACAGGTGAGAAATCAAGGCCCAGAGGCCATATATGGCCTACGTAAAGACATGTTTTTTTTTCTCGTTGTGTCTAGGTAAAAAGACATGTCTGAAAACAAATCACGGGTGCCATGAACCTTCCTAAAATCTGTACTGAAATGTCAAATTGTCGTATATCATAAAGAACATTAAGATTTGGCACATTTTTTTTACTCAGTTCACACTCTTTTTTTGTCACTGCCGTTGGTCTCAGGGGATTGCAGGCCTAAAAATGTGATTTAGGGTGTTGGTTTGAAACTTTTTAGGATGTCACTATGCTAACTGTGCTGGCTTGCTCTGCAGTGAGACCGCATTGCTGTCCCTCTGTATATCACTATTAAAGTGTTCAAAAGCTTATAGTATATGAACTAAATTTCTACAGTTTAGCTGATGACCATTTTGTGTTCGGGAGTCTTTTACTGAGCGGGTTGCTTGTTCTGTAGCCACAAAGGGACATAAGTCTTCTTGTGCCGGTCCCAAGCCCGGATAAATACAGAGGGTTGTGTCAGGAAGGGCATCCGACGTAAAAGCTTGGCCAAAACAAACATGCGGATCAAACCTCTAATGACGGAGGACACTGATTTGCTGTGGCGACCCCTTGAAGGGAAAAGCCGAAAGGAAAAGAAGAAGACACTCACTTAAACAATAATTGAGCAAACCATTGTATGTCTGTGTAAGCTCTCAGTCGTACAGGAGTGGTCCATCTGTGAAAAGGTTTCTTTAGCCGTCATCTGTACTTCTTTGAAGGTTTCGGACGTTTCGCTTCTTATCCAAGAAACTTCGTCAGCAAACTAAATTTTTCCTGGTAGTTTAGGCCCTATATATATATACAGTAAAGTCTCGTTATATCGATATTCAAGGGAGTCCGAAAAAATATCGATATAACCGGGACTATCGATATATCCGACCCTGTTTGCATGTAATTTTCTCCGTGCGTGCATAGAAATAGCATCGATATAACCGGGACTATCGATATATCCGATATCGATATAACGAGACTTTACTATATATATATATATATATTGTGATGTCACGAGAGGCTGTGTCCTGGAGGGCAAATACATCCCCCGAAGATGGCTCCACCCAGAGAGAGTCTTGGCCCCACCTGGTGGAAGGCAGCAATTAAACCCACACACCTGCGGCTGATCAGGGCTTGATTGGAAAGCAGGGCTCTTAAGGCAGAGAGCCTTTGAGTGTGCAGCTTGGGGAAAGACAAGCTCGATTGCTGTGCTCTGTGGAGAAGTTGATTGCTGCGTGGAACTCATTGCCAGTTGGGACCACACGACTGGATACTGGATTTGAACCTAGCTAAGGTGGCGAGGCTACAGCAGAAGAGACTTTATTTGGATTTAAGTACAAGAAGATACTTTATTTTGCTAGGTATTGGAAGAGACATTATTCAAACCTTTGTTGCGAGTGAATTCCCCCTGGAACCCTTGATTAAAACCTTTTTAAAACTTTATTTTACCTACCAGCAGTTTATTTCTTTAATTACAGTCCTCATGTAATGTGCCTCTCTTTCCAAACAGCAATTCCCTTTGACCTTTGACATCCAACGCCATTCCATCAAGCCATCAATGACCATCACAAATGTAAATAAAGTGACTTTATGATACAATGCAGATTATTTCTTTCATTACAATATAATAGTACATTTATTATACATAGAATAAGGTATGTTGTGTGTAGTTTTAAGGCTTATTGAGTTGAAAAGTATATTTTATGGAAACCCGGGAACTGATTATTCCCATTTTAATGGTTTCCTGTGGGACATTTTTTTTAGATACACACTTTTCGCCTTACACACTCTGTCTGGGAACCAATTAAGTTCGTAAGTTGAGGTCTCACTGTACTTGTTTGGTCTGGGGACCTCGTGTTGCACCCAAAAGCAGCCAGAAGAGGGCGCCCAAGCTCCATATAAGGAATTTATCAGACTGTGGAAACGGAGGTGGCCACAGGAGGTCACCATTTTGTGCATCTTTTTCGTTGAGACATCTACCTTCAATGTTGCCTCATAATGGCACGGAATAAATTCTTTAATCGATTGCAAACATGTATGCTTTCCTCTTCAGAACTATTTGAATCATATTCATAACTGGATGTGTAACAAGAAAGCATATTCTCCGAATCTGAAGCCATTGTTTTGATTCTGCAGCAATGCAAGACGTCTTGGCGTGACGTCACGAACTGGGGGCGGGACTTTCTGAAAATGCCCAATTCGCAGCTCAATTTTTTGCAGATTTTGGACACTAAGTCATTTTTATTGGTGTTTTGCATTTGAATAAAAATAACATACTGCGTGTTTTGGGTATTTTAGATGCTATAAAACGTTTTTCTGATGTCAGTTAAGAAACGAAAAAGTGACGTCGCTTGTCCTTTAAAGAAATCAACATTTATTGAAAAATTGAATCACTTTCAACATTCAAAACATATTATCACACAACGAAATACTCAAGCTCAATAATACCTACTTGTGTTAAATTCCGCAAAATCATGGATGGATTATCCTTACCGCGCGCTCTACAAACTCGCCACGGACGCCCTCGCCGTCACGCGCGAACAGTACACGTGGATCGTTGCCAAGCACACAGACATATGCTACCGGCAGTTGAAATTTGCATACTCAGCACAGCAGCCAATCAGAAGCCTGCTTCGTGCTTCGGACTTTCCCAAGCGTTATAAGGTCATGCATTTGCATATCATTTTCCAAAGTAGATGCACAGAACCTCAGCCCCAGAAGAAAGATTCAAAAGAAGCTAACAAAATTTGTGTCGCTACAAAAGGTAAACTTACATTATACGGTGACTGTAGAGTATACTTGAGAGTACACACACACACACAGTAAAGTCTCGTTATATCGATATCGGATATATCGATAGTCCCGGTTATATCGATGCTATTTCTATGCACACACGGAGAAAATTACATGCAAACAGGGTCGGATATATCGATAGTCCCGGTTATATCGATATTTTTTCGGACTCCCTTGAATATCGATATAACGAGACTTTACTGTGTGTATATATATATATATATATGTATGTGTGTGTGTGATTGTAAAGTGTCCTTGAGTGTTCTGAAAGGCGCTTGAAATTAAATGTATTATTATTATTATCATGTATGAAAGCAGAAAACAATGCAACACAGGTGTTTACCTTACCTTAAAGGCATACTCAAGTTTGACAAGAAAGGGGAAGCTGACGGCTTGTAATATCCTCTTCTCGTTTAAGGTGTGTTCTATTTGTTTAAGTTTCACCACCTGACATAAAAGAAGAAAAAAGTAAGTCAGGGAGACTGAGTCTGTTTTGGAATATTGGCATCTAAATGAGAGAAACAACTCTCGCAGTAATACATTTACACTACTGCTAAACTGGAAAGCTGTGACAACAACAAAGCCCATCAGGTACTAAAAAGAATTACCAAAGCTGCCAACTATTACAGATTTTTCGTATTTTATTCTAAGAATCACGGGACTATACATGGTTAGGTTGGTTGTGTCAGATAGCTCAGAAAGGTAAAAATGTGCAAAAAATACTTGATAGACAATTGCTAAGTGTATTTGACAAGAAATGGTGTTCTTCTGCCAGTGTAAGACATCATCGCTCACTCATGAACATTGGAAGCTAGCGGGCCAGTCCAATATTAACCAAAAGCCAATGCCTTTGGGCTGAAACCGATCGCCGCTATTCATTTTCAGCGATGAGGAGAAAGGTCAATGAAACAAAGGGACGATACACAGATTATCCTCCTTGAAATCACAGAGGCTGACTCAACGGTCAGCAACATTTCATATTTGCATTGTTGGCATGCTATTATTTAGTTATGTGCTGTGACTACTACTTAGTGTGACGCCTGCGTAGTTATTTCTATGCGATTTGGGGATTGGCGCACGACCATGGCTTCATGTGTTCTGTCTAAGTTGTATATTTTTAAAACAGACCTTTTGCTTATCCAGTATCTTCATGGCAAAGTATTGTTCTGTTCCTTTGTGTTTCACCAGCATGACCCTCCCAAACGAGCCTGTGCCCAGAGTTTTTAATCTGTCAAAGTCATCGAGGCACGTCGTGCTCTGCAGGAAAAGAATTGCATGTTAGTATGTTGCTATACTGTATTATTTACTCAAATGCCCATGTCACATTGGGTGGTGAATGCTTGCGAGGGTTGAGAATGCTTTTCAGAGTTTGATCCGTTAAAGCACAGGTGAGAAATCAAGGCCCAGAGGCCATATATGGCCTACGTAAAGACATGTTTTTTTTTCTCGTTGTGTCTAGGTAAAAAGACATGTCTGAAAACAAATCACGGGTGCCATGAACCTTCCTAAAATCTGTACTGAAATGTCAAATTGTCGTATATCATAAAGAACATTAAGATTTGGCACATTTTTTTTACTCAGTTCACACTCTTTTTTTGTCACTGCCGTTGGTCTCAGGGGATTGCAGGCCTAAAAATGTGATTTAGGGTGTTGGTTTGAAACTTTTTAGGATGTCACTATGCTAACTGTGCTGGCTTGCTCTGCAGTGAGACCGCATTGCTGTCCCTCTGTATATCACTATTAAAGTGTTCAAAAGCTTATAGTATATGAACTAAATTTCTACAGTTTAGCTGATGACCATTTTGTGTTCGGGAGTCTTTTACTGAGCGGGTTGCTTGTTCTGTAGCCACAAAGGGACATAAGTCTTCTTGTGCCGGTCCCAAGCCCGGATAAATACAGAGGGTTGTGTCAGGAAGGGCATCCGACGTAAAAGCTTGGCCAAAACAAACATGCGGATCAAACCTCTAATGACGGAGGACACTGATTTGCTGTGGCGACCCCTTGAAGGGAAAAGCCGAAAGGAAAAGAAGAAGACACTCACTTAAACAATAATTGAGCAAACCATTGTATGTCTGTGTAAGCTCTCAGTCGTACAGGAGTGGTCCATCTGTGAAAAGGTTTCTTTAGCCGTCATCTGTACTTCTTTGAAGGTTTCGGACGTTTCGCTTCTTATCCAAGAAACTTCGTCAGCAAACTAAATTTTTCCTGGTAGTTTAGGCCCTATATATATATACAGTAAAGTCTCGTTATATCGATATTCAAGGGAGTCCGAAAAAATATCAATATAACCGGGACTATCGATATATCCGACCCTGTTTGCATGTAATTTTCTCCGTGCGTGCATAGAAATAGCATCGATATAACCGGGACTATCGATATATCCGATATCGATATAACGAGACTTTACTATATATATATATATATATATATATATATATATTGTGATGTCACGAGAGGCTGTGTCCTGGAGGGCAAATACATCCCCCGAAGATGGCTCCACCCAGAGAGAGTCTTGGCCCCACCTGGTGGAAGGCAGCAATTAAACCCACACACCTGCGGCTGATCAGGGCTTGATTGGAAAGCAGGGCTCTTAAGGCAGAGAGCCTTTGAGTGTGCAGCTTGGGGAAAGACAAGCTCGATTGCTGTGCTCTGTGGAGAAGTTGATTGCTGCGTGGAACTCATTGCCAGTTGGGACCACACGACTGGATACTGGATTTGAACCTAGCTAAGGTGGCGAGGCTACATGACGAGGACGTCAAGAGGGGTGAGGCCTAGAGACTCTTGTAAAGAACCCCGTCTTCAGTTTTTACCTCAGAAGAGACTTTATTTGGATTTAAGTAGCAGAAGAGACTTTATTTTGATAAATATTGGAAGAGACACTATTCAAACCGTTGTTGCTTGTGAATTCCCCCCGGAACCCGTGATTAAAACCTTTTTCTTTGCATCCAAACCTGTCGTCCATTGCACTTCTTGTCCCGTCCCGCTGAGAGCAAGCCTCTCATGATATCACAATATATATATATATATATATATATATCCCTACTGTCCAGACATGGCGGTGCCGCTAAGATTCTTTCACAGGAAGAATACGAGTGGGCTTCAATCGGCAGTACATATGAACCGAAAAGCTAGCAACCACTCATTTGATGACAATGTGGTTAAAATCTTAGCGAAAGAATATAGATGGTTTGAAAGGGGAGTAAAAGAAACAATTTTGATAAAACAGCTAAATCCTTCATTAAACCGATATGGTGGGGTGAGGTTCAATTTGGATCGTTCATACAACAGCCTACTTAGGCAACATAGGATTAGTAATACTGATGAGGTGATACCGGAGGAAGTGTGGCAATCAGGCCAGTCGTTAGTCAGAACAATAGGAACGATCAGTGGAGCCGCAGGGAGTAGTCATTTGCTCCCCTCAACCTGAGAGCAGGGACCTATCATAGCAGAGTCTGGCACCGCCATGTCTGGACAGTATATATAGGGCCTAAACTACCAGTAAACATTTAGTTTGCTGATGAAGTTTCTTGGATAAGAAGCGAAACGTCCGACACCTTCAAAGAAGTACAGATGACGGCTGAAGAAACCTTTTCATCGACAAACCCCTGTAGTTGATTTAACTGATTTCGAAAATAGTAATCCAGCAAATTGTTGCTCACAAGCAATAATATATAAACATCTCTTTTGCTTAAATGCCGTAACGCCCCTGAGAGAAGCCATAACCCCAAACTGTCCCGCAACAAATTGAGTTTGACACTTCTGAACTAAAGAAAAACAGTGAAAGGCTTGTGAAAATGTTCACCTTTAACAAACCAGATGAAAATCCAAAAGATATGCTACATTCGGAAATACACTACACTATATGCAAGCATGTACCACTTAGTTAAATGCCACCTTCAAAAGTATTCTGACCTGTGGTGGGCATTCCCATTTCCGCAAGAAATCTTCTTTGGCCTTGGCTAGAAACTCTTTAACTGTGGAGGGTGAAAACATGCGCACATACATTAGCATATGTTCATTCAAGAATAATAGGCTAGAAAACATTATTTATTCTTTTTTTAGGCAGGAATGCAAACAATGACTAAATTAGGGACATCAGTGGGGCACAGTAAAGTCAGGCTGTAAGAGGAACTCTTATTTGGATGTTAATTACATGACACAAACACAAGGACATAAAAACAGACAAGCGATGCATGCCAGATGAGTAGATTTTCTGTCATGGTCTCAAGTCAAGGGAAAAACAACATTCAAATGGGAAATTTTTACTTGGGGCACCATTTGTTTTCAAGGGGAAGGCTAAAAAACACAGGAAAAAAAGTGAAGACAAACCCAAAAAGAGCAGACATCCAGATGGAAATTGTGAGTGACAAAAAAAGCAAAAACAAAAAACACTCAGTATCATCAAAGCACACAACACCAATCACATTGAGCATGTTTCGCACAATGGGGCCCACACCAAAAATTTGCAGGCATCCTTGTTTGGTGCATACCAAATGTCTCTATTGATCATCGAAGGTGTTTTTTTTTTTTCACAGGAAGAATTACCCATCAACACACGGATGGAAATGTTACGGAAGAAAAAGAAAGAGAAAAGACAAGTGTTTATGTCAGACAAAAACATAAAAGCAACAGCAACAAACATACAGTATGTGGTGTGACAGCAACAATGAAAATAAAGTTGATTTAATGCTGGACAGCTATGCATTAGGAAAACAGTCATAACTAGCTGATTTGTAAAAAAAAAATACATTTTAAGTAAAATAAAGGAAACAATAATGTAAACATTATTACATTATTACATGTAATGTAAATTTCGCCACTGTGAGACTAATAAAGGCATATCCAATCCAATCCAATCCAATCCAATCCAATAAAATGTTAAAAATTAAAAGCAGTAAAAAACAGTGAAATAACAGCTGCTAGGTAAACACGCTCAAATGTGTTTTGTTTGGTATTAGTTCAACTATTAGTTAAAATTGAAATAATTATAAAAATACTAATTGAATCATTTCACTCAAAAGAAGAAATACAATTTGAAAAATTGTAAATACTTAACAGCAAATAAAAAAAATACACACAGTTGATATTTATATTTATATCCAGAACGGAACACTTAAGGACACCAAAATATGTTTGTTCTTATTTAAGCTTTGGAGTAATATGGAAACTCATTTTGTTTGGCATCCCAATATTTTGGCTTCAGGATGGATCCACATGAATACACTATTTTCTGTTTGAGCAAGAAAATTCCGATTCTATATGAATGCATCTCGCTGAAGTGAGAGGTACAAGTTAAGCAATTTATATACAGTGATTCCTCAGCTTACAAACACTTTAGTTCACGAAAGTTTCACCTTACAAACATTAAATTCGCGAGCATATAGTATTGGCTGACGAACTAGTTTTTGGCGGACGAACCAAACCCCACAGTTGGCTGGCGGAATAGTTTTCGGCGGATGAACACCAAACCACACGGTCGAACTGCGCCACGGTGGCTGGCGGACAAGTTTTTGTCACCCCCTTTCTTTGAGTGCAGACGTGATTTGTTATCGAGTGGAGTACTTTATCTATTATGGGACAGAAAAAAACCCAACCACAGGCTAGTGTGACACACAAGAAAATTACGGTCGAGCAGGAGATCATCGAAAAACACAAACAAGGTGTGCGTTTTGGTGACTTAGCGTCCCAGTACCAGTATGCTAAGTCGACCATTGCTACGTATGGCTAAGGGTGTTTCTGTGTTGTCTAAGCAAGTCTCATGCAATAGAAGAGGTTGAAAAACCTCTGTTGATTTGGAGTAACGAAAAGCAGCTAGCAGGGGACAGTGTGAGTGAGGGTATTATCGCAGAGAAAGCACAGCAACTTCACTCGGATATCCTCAAGAGGCAACTACACCAACAACCAACACAAAGGTAAATAAAACGGCTTCATTATACAGTAGTTTATTTCTTTAATTAGAATACAATAGCACATTTATTTTACATAAACACACATCACAATTCTCAATGATCACATGTGGAAAAAAAAACTGGACACTTGTAAATATGGGTTGTTGCAATATATCAAAATGCATTTCTTGATTCTGCACTATGTACAGTTTTTTTTTCTCTTATGGAACGGTTTTGCACATTTACATTTGCACTGTATACAGTTGACATTTTTATTTTGTTATGCTTAGAATATCTTATTTTCTATCCTTTCACCACACCCCAACCCCATCCCTTTTTAATTGCTGCTGTGGACTGCAAATTTCCCCATTGTGGGACGAATAAAGGTATTCTGATTCAGATTCTGATTCTGAAAATAAGGTATATTTTGTGTCGTTTTAAGGCTTATTTCGTAGAAATTTATGTTTTATGGAGACATTGGAACGGATTCTTATTTGTAATGGTTTCTTAGGGGAAATAAATGTTCGGCAGACGAACTTTTAGCCTTACACACACTTTCTGGGAAGTTTGTGAGCTGAGGTATCACTGTACAGTACCTTGTTTTTCAAAAGGAGTAACCAAGAGTATTAATAATTCAATGTGCACTACTGAAAATAGACATACGCACAATATCATTTGCCAAAATCCATTTGGTGAGCGCCTCAATTAATGGGAGCCAGTAGAATTGGAAACAAACTGTGCCAGTAATGATGGCTTTGTTTGACATTCCAATTTAAAGCCGCAAAGTTATGAAAGGAAGAATGTAGAAGCACAAAAGATATAGGAGCTGCTGTAAGGGCAGACAGTCACACAGGAAATCTTTAAGTCATCTCATCTCATCTCATTTTCCGTACCGCTTATTCCTCATTAGGGTCGCGGGGGTTGCTGGAGCCTATCTCAGCTGTCTTCGGGCATGAGGCGGGGGACACCCTGAATTGGTTGCCAGCCAATCGCAGGGCACACAAAGACATACAACAGTCACTCTCACACTCACACCTAGGGACAATTTGGAGTGGTCAATCTGCCTGCCATACGAACATAAAATAATACAACACAACACGGAGCAAATAGTCGTCAAATTGTGATGTGTATTCAATAACATTGACATTTAGCAATCATTTTGTCACATTGATTACACTCGAACAATAATTGAGCAACCAACAAACAGTTAACTTGGGCGATTAACATAATAGTAATACATAATTTTTTTGGTCATGTCTATGCAATAGCAAGATGAGATAAACATTCCGACGGTTTCATTGTCTTAACGTCCCTCTAATGTGGCCCATGCCAAAAATGAGTTCAACATCGCCGGCGTAACTGGATGATGACGATGTCAATCTGGTAATCCGCCGCGACTGTGTCATGTTTTCAAGCTATGTAGGCACAAGGTAATCTTGTGTGTGTATTCAGCAATGTAGGTAACAAGGGTGTCTCGTCAGAGCGGCTGCCCTCCAGACAAATCTGAGAGTGCGTGGAGCAGAATGTGTCATCTTAGAAGGCTTTAAAACCATTAAGGAGCCAGCAACACTACCGGGAAACAAACACTGCCAGATACGTGGACTGTTGTGAATGTCTCCATAAATCTCACATTTAACATCTCATACTGATATTTCACTCCACGTTGGTCAAGTTTATAAGAATAATGACAACAGCAGGTCGGCATTTATGCTCATGACAAAAGGACATCATGCTCCAACAATCGCCACATTTTTCTTGTAACGTTACAACTTAATTCTCACAACATGAAAACTACGTTCTTTCTAGAATACAAATTATTCTACCGTTATAAACTTTTACTTGTAGATTGCAATTTAATTATCGCCAACTTTGTCTTGATACTTTTTCAATTACTTCTTGTAATATCGCCACTATATCTCATAATAATGTAATTCTTGCGACAATTTGATGACATTTTTTGGAACATTGTGACTGTATGTATTATCATACTATTATGACTAATTTGTCTAAAATTCAGCTTTGTAAAATTACTATCATATTTTTTTCACTCTGTACTGTGTACAATTCGTTTTTAAACTGTTTTGTTTTCAAATAATGTTTTTTTGGGTGCATGCAAACATTTGTTTTTTCTATTATCTCTTTGTCATAGTTTTTGCTGCTGTAAAGTACGGATTTCTCCATTGTAAGACAAATAAAGGGTTTTCTTCTTATTTTACACCTTTGTAATTTATTTTGCGCACAAACTGTAATATTTCAAGTTGATTTTATGTTATTTTTACCACTGCTTAATACTCATCCATAGGATCAGGCAATAGCTGTGCCTCACTTTCCATCACGCTTGTAAAATTTGTTTCAGTTGAAACACCCCAAAAAATTAGAAATATTTTATTTTCCTAATCGTGTGTAGGTGTGTGTATGTAGATGATGATGAGTTGCCAAGTTACGTCAAAGCTTTCAAAGCTTGTAATGCTCCTTATCCTCTGACGAAGGCCTGATGACGAGCCTGCTCTGGTCAATGACCACTTCTGTGCCAGCCTCATGTTGAACCTGCTTAATGCTAGATTGGGGACAACTGCGGAGGGGAGCGAGACACCATGTAGCACTACTTTGATGAATGCTTTCTTGGCCATATTTGGTCACTGCACTGAGTCCTGGGCTTTGTTTGTGTAACCCAGAATAAAAATCTGTTTGTGGGGCCCCAAGGGGTGGAACCACCAAACCTCACCCTGAAAGTTTATAGCTGTTTTATTCAATTATTAGCGTGACTTTTTCTTTTTCTGTTCCAATCCATCTACAACATAGAGACGATGAGGTGATACATGTGTAACAACCAAATAGGAAGCAACAAGGACGTACGTACGTACGTACATACGTACATACATACATACATACATACATACATACATACATACATACATACATACATACATACATACATACATACAGAGAAAGAAAGGCCTCACACTATCAAGGGGGCTGAAATGACACGTTTCTCTTCTAACGCCAATGTAAAAGCAAAGCAACCCTTTGAATATGGCGTCATTATTTTTTGTCATTATTCTCTATTTGCTTGCATTCACGGGAGATATTTTTGTTGTGGTTCACCTGTCCTCTTGTCTCTGGCTTGGCGAGAGTAACCAAATAAATCACACTAACGGAAGCGTATGCCAAAATAGCAAGCACTCCAGATTGGGCTGTTATATTAATCAAAAGTGACGCGTGACATATGGCCCTTTCTTGCTTGGCCATAACAGGACAGTTATTTGCCGCCATGGGCTAGTAGGCTCAGCTACATAGCTCCGCATCCAGGGTTCGTGCTTAACGGACGAAACAAGCTACGACAGCCACTCGAGGGCGAACATTGGCCGGACTGAACTCACCGCTCTCTAGCTCGTTGCCCTTCTTGGCGGTGGCAGCGTTCCCCATAGCGGAAGACACACGACCGATCACTCCCGACAGAGAGAGAGAGGGGAGATGGCGAATGGCTAGCTAGCTTGATAGCTAGCTTCTCTATAGCAGTCGCGGATCGCGTTTAATATATGTACCCAAACAAAATAGAAATGTGTTCATTAAATATTCTCCTGCTACAGACAAAAATAGAGCAAAGTCCTCGAGCAACTGTGCCCGTCACTCTTCATCTGTCGCCCCGGCGTCTTCCCCCTAACCCGTGGAAGGGACCCCCTTCGCCTTGTAAGCTAACGCTAGCGGTCACTGGTGTCGCCCACCTCCCGCCCGGACCGCTCCCACCGCCCGCCACTCGTCGAGCCGGACCAGCTTGTAACCTCCGATTCCAGAATCTGTCAAAAACGCCACAACTAACTTTCGTTGCGTTGATTACACTATTTGATAAACACGATTTCTATAAACGAGAAACGGGCGTCACTTTTGAAAGACTGTTATTGACACGAGTAGAATGGCTGTGTAGCTCCTTCTGGATGCCAGCCAATCTCGGCACATGGAGACAAACAACCATTCACACTCGCACTCACACATACGGACATCCATGAAACGAATTCTCATAGTATTTCTCTTTCAATTGAGTTTACCATAGTTTTTATTTGGTGCTTGATTGGTTTCGTGCCAAAAATGATAATTGCATATGAGAGGCAAGGTTTGCAAACAGTGAAACTCATCAAGTTCACATTTATATATATATATAAATATATGACGGGTGTCACAACAGTGACTGTCTTCATCCCCACGATGCTGCAGTCTTAATGAAGACGAGACGCGTGGATGTGTCTTTTTATTTCTTTTATTTCTGCAACACAGTATGGCAGAAGGGATGGGTGAAGTCGCATGGGTTTCGTCTTGTGATTAACCTGAATCTCCTCGAGATTGTTCCCAAATGCAAAACATTGTAGATAACAAAACAGAATTAACGTGTGATCGTATAGTGGTTATTTACAGAAAAAGAGAATACAACACAAGTTCACTGTTATTTACAAGATGTTTCTGAACGCATCATGGGCGGAGACTCGGCAGAACACGCGGTGCGCTTGTAATGGCTGGCGCACAGTTCAACCCGCCACGGACACTCACGGGCAAATGAAACACGACACAAGAAACTAAATATTGTTCAATAAAAACGAAATGAAACAATTATTACCTGCAACACAGTATGGCAGAAGGGATGGGTGAAGTCGCATGGGTTTCGTCTTGTGATTAACTGCGCAATAAAAAAGCACATGTGCTCCAAAGTTCCACTCGACAAAACGTGAAGTAAATAATGACACAAAAAGTAATCTGGACTCGAAATGAATAAGGGAACTAATTAGATAACACTAGACAGTACAAAAGGGGAAACAAAATAAGATATTGTCATGAAAATGCGCGTTAATCAAGACCAACAGAAAATTGCGACTCACCCTGAATCTCCGAGATTGTTCTGGAAACTATGGGCGGGACATAGTGCCACACTGTGCGCCGTTGCGTCACTTCCTTCATAATTTAATAATCTAAGCGCACAACATATATATATATATATATATATATATATATATATATATATATATATATATATATATATATATATATATATATATATATATATATATATATATATATATGTGACGGGTGTCACAACAGTGACTGTCTTCATCTCCACGATGCTGCTGTATTAATGAAGACGAGACGCGTGGATGTGTCTTTTTATTTCTTTTATTTCTGCAACACAGTATGGCAGAAGGGATGGGTGAAGTCGCATGGGTTTCGTCTTGTGATTAACCTGAATCTCCTCGAGATTGTTCTCAAATGCAAAACATTGTAGATAACAAAACAGAATTAACAACGTGTGATCGTATAGTGGTTATTTACAGAAAAAGAGAATACAACACAAGTTCACTGTTATTTACAAGATGTCCCTGAACGCATCATGGGCGGAGACTCGGCAGAACACGCGGTGCGCTTGTAATGGCTGGCGCACAGTTCAACCAGCCACGGACACTCACGGGCAAATGAGACACGACACAAGAAACTAAATATTGTTCAATAAAAACGAAATGAAACAATTATTACCTGCAACACAGTATGGCAGAAGGGATGGGTGAAGTCGCATGGGTTTCGTCTTGTGATTAACTGCGCAATAGAAAAGCACTATGAAGCTAAGTTCCACTCGACAAAACGTGAAGTAAATAATGACACAAAAAGTAATCTGGACTCGAATGAATAAGGGAAC
This sequence comes from Hippocampus bargibanti, assembly GCF_051943395.1. Classification (NCBI taxonomy): domain Eukaryota; kingdom Metazoa; phylum Chordata; class Actinopteri; order Syngnathiformes; family Syngnathidae; genus Hippocampus; species Hippocampus bargibanti. The sequence continues at coordinate 20,292,530 of NC_142744.1, read as the reverse complement.
TAATTAGATAACACTAGACAGTAAAAAAGGGGAAACAAAATAAGATATTGTCATGAAAATGCGCGTTAATCAAGACCAACAGAAAATTGCGACTCACCCTGAATCTCCTCGAGATTGTTCTGGAAACTATGGGCGGGACATAGTGCCACACTGTGCGCCGTTGCGTCACTTCCTTCATAATTTAATAATCTAAGCGCACAACTCCGTTACATACACCCCCCTTAAATTATGCAGAAGTGAGGCAACATACACACGGAAGACAACAGAAAGACCAACAGGCACAATAGACAAGGTTATCGGGCAAGGATGTACAAAAATGCTGTCTAATTATGTCACTCATCTGACCAACTACGTCAGGTGACTGGAGTAAGGGATCTGTCGCCGGTGTGTCAGGGTCTGTGTGCTCGTCGGAGATGCACTGTACTGGGTCTGGGAAGGAACTCTGTCCCCACTAACATAAGTGGCCTCAGCTCGCACCTGCCCATTCCCCTCTGTACAAACTACATCACCCTGCATAGCACTACATAACTGTGACAGACTGGAGAAAGGTATCTGTTGCTGGTGTATCAGTTGTCTGTGCGCTCGTCGTAGATGCACTGCACTGGGTCTGGGAAGGAACTCTGTCCCCACTAACATAAGTGGCCTCAGCTTGAACCTGCCCATTCCCCTCTGTACAACCTACACCACTCTGGATTACACTACACAACTGTTACACGGTTGGGAAGCCTCTACCTCTAGCAACACACTCATTCAAAGGTGTGCTACTTGTTACATGTAAGGAGCTCATTCTTAGCCTTAACACACAAAAACACGTACATGAAAAAAAAAACACACTAATTGCAAAACAGCAGGTAGACAATTAACACACTACATGTATTTCCAAAACGGGGGTCGACACACCGTCCACCGAGTGATGGGACTGCACAGCGTCTTCATTGTGCAGCATCGCGGTCCCAGTCCGAAGTGGAGAGTCACTTGTGATCCGGGTCACGGCACCAATGTGACGGGTGTCACAACATTGACTGTCTTCATCTCCACGATGCTGCTGTATTAATGAAGACGAGACGCGTGGATGTGTCTTTTTATTTCTTTTATTTCTGCAACACAGTATGGCAGAAGGGATGGGTGAAGTCGCATGGGTTTCGTCTTGTGATTAACCTGAATCTCCTCGAGATTGTTCTCAAATGCAAAACATTGTAGATAACAAAACAGAATTAACAACGTGTGATCATATAGTGGTTATTTACAGAAAAAGAGAATACAACACAAGTTCACTGTTATTTACAAGATGTCCCTGAACGCATCATGGGCGGAGACTCGGCAGAACACGCGGTGCGCTTGTAATGGCTGGCGCACAGTTCAACCCGCCACGGACACTCACGGGCAAATGAAACACGACACAAGAAACTAAATATTGTTCAATAAAAACGAAATGAAACAATTATTACCTGCAACACAGTATGGCAGAAGGGATGGGTGAAGTCGCATGGGTTTCGTCTTGTGATTAACTGCGCAATAGAAAAGCACATGTGAAGCAAAGTTCCACTCGACAAAACGTGAAGTAAATAATGACACAAAAAGTAATCTGGACTCGAATGAATAAGGGAACTAATTAGATAACACTAGACAGTAAAAAAGGGGAAACAAAATAAGATATTGTCATGAAAATGCGCGTTAATCAAGACCAACAGAAAATTGCGACTCACCCTGAATCTCCGAGATTGTTCTGGAAACTATGGGCGGGACATAGTGCCACACTGTGCGCCGTTGCGTCACTTCCTTCATAATTTAATAATCTAAGCGCACAACATATATATATATATATATATATATATATATATATATATATATATATATATATATATATATATATATATATATATATCCGTTATATATATATGTGTAACGGAGTTGTACACTTAGATTATTAAATTATGAAGGAAGTACATATATATATATATATATATATATATATATATATATATATATATATAACAGAGTTGTGCGCTTAGATTATTAAATTATGAAGGAAGTGACGCAACGGCGCACAGTGTGGCACTATGTCCCGCCCATAGTTTCCATCTAATTAGTTCCCTTATTCATTTCGAGTCCAGATTACTTTTTGTGTCATTATTTACTTCACGTTTTGTCGAGTGGAACTTTGGAGCACATGTGCTTTTCTATTGCGCAGTTAATCACAAGACGAAACCCATGCGACTTCACCCATCCCTTCTGCCATACTGTGTTGCAGGTAATAATTGTTTCATTTCGTTTTTATTGAACAATATTTAGTTTCTTGTGTCGTGTTTCATTTGCCCGTGAGTGTCCGTGGCGGGTTGAACTGTGCGCCAGCCATTACAAGCGCACCGCGTGTTCTGCCGAGTCTCCGCCCATGATGCGTTCAGGGACATCTTGTAAATAACAATGAACTTGTGTTGTATTCTCTTTTTCTGTAAATAACCACTATACGATCACACGTTGTTAATTCTGTTTTGTTATCTACAATGTTTTGCATTTGAGAACAATCTCGAGGAGATTCAGGTTAATCACAAGACGAAACCCATGCAACTTCACCCATCCCTTCTGCCATACTGTGTTGCAGAAATAAAAGAAATAAAAAGACACATCCACGCGTCTCGTCTTCATTAATACGGCAGCATCGTGGAGATGAAGACAGTCACTGTTGTGACACCCGTCACATATATATATATATATATATATATATATATATATATATATATATATATATATATATATATATATATATATATATATATATATATATATATATATATATATATATATCCCTACTGTCCAGACATGGCGGTGCTAAACACTGCTATGATAGGTCCCTGCTCTCAGGTTGGGGGGAGCAGCTCCACTGATAGCTTCTATTGGTCTGACTGACGACTGGCCTGATTGCCCAATTGGCCATGGTATCACCTCATCAGCATGACTAATGCTATTTTGCCTAAACAGTCTATTTTACGAATGATCCAAATTGAACCTCACCCCACCATTGCGGTTAAGGGAAGGATTTTACTGTTTTATGAAAATAGCTTCTTTTACTCCACTTTCAAACCATCTATTTTCTTTTGCTAAGATTTTAACCTCATTGTCGTCAAATGAGTGGTTGCTAGCTTTTATGTGCATATGTACTGCCGATTGAGGCCCACTAGTATTATCCCTGCAATGTTGATAGTCTTTTTTTGAGAATTTGTTTAGTCTCCCCTATGTATTGATCTTTACAATTTTCATTTTTACAATGTATTGAATAAACTACATTACTTTTGTTGAGTGTGCGTATGTAAATGTGTGTGTGAGGCCAAGACACGATTGGGGAAATGTGATGATACCCGGAAAATGTGAAGCCTTTTTAAGAGCATACGCAGAATAAAATGTTTGTCGAGTTCCCAAACCAATGATTGACACGGCTGTGCATCATTTTTCTCTCGTGAGTACTTTCAATCTCTATGAAAAGTTACCATTTTTGTTACTATTAAAACGCTAGGACTGCTGCCAGAATGACTAGCGCAACAGGTTATGGTCCCAGTACCACAGGACAAAGATGGTTTAGACTTTTGTTCGATGGCGATGAGAAAAACTACGAGCTCTGGGAGATGAGGTTCCTGGCGCACGTGGAGTTGCGAGGCATCAGAGACGTTATTTTGGGTGTCCTGAACATTGAGGAAGACAGCGAAGAAGCTCTCGCCGAAGACCAGACTAAGAATGGAGAGGTATATGCAGAGTTGGTGTAATGTCTGGACAATAAGAACCTATCGCTGGTCATGAGAGGACGTGACGGGGGAAGAGCACTGGAGATTCTCCGTGAGCATTATGCTGGAAAGGACAAACCACGGGTGGTGAGTTTGTATTGCAAACTTTCCTCACTGCTAAAAGGTAGCTACAAGACAGTCACAGACTATGTTATCCGAGCAGAGGCTGTATTCACCTCATTAAGAAGAGCAGAAGAGCACACTAGCGACGAGCTTCAGATAGCCATGGTGCTAAAAGGGCTTCCTGACTCTTACAAACCGTTCGTTGTGCACGACACCCAATCTAATGACAGAATGACTTTCGGCGAATTCAAAACTGAGTGACCAGAGTGCCAACGAAGACAACGTAATGAAAACCAGCGGGAATACAAAACCGCATGGGAGAGGGAGAGGAAGGAAAATGGACCTGGCTGATATCGAGTGCTACACCTGCTGTAAAAGAGGGCACATAGCCAGGACATGTCCTCGCGCTTCCCACCCGAGAAGAGAGGAAAGAAGGTGGGACACGCCACATCAAGGCCGACGCGTTCGAGGACGAGGCTGCGACATCATGAAGGGAGCTGCTGACGAAATCGAGTCAGAGCACACATTCTTCTTCAGTCTAAATGACCATCCGACCATCCATTGTTTTGACTTCAAGACGGCGAGAGTGGCTGCCTTTCCAGCAGCTCATGTATTTTGTTTTTCTACTTTCATTCCTTTCATCACTTTGCTACTGTGAAATGTAAATTTCTCCACTGTGAGAGCACTGTAATAAAGGCAAATCCAATCCATTCCAATCCAAGTGGAAACAAGAGAGGCTTTATGGTCGACAGTGGCGCCAAAGCACATATGGTCAACGACGCAACGAAGTTCAAAACAGTCGACAAGAGCTTCAAACCTGAGGACCACATCATTGAGCTCGCAGACGGAACCAAGGTGAGCGGAATGGCAAAGATGAGAGGAGAAGCTGAGGTCTACTTGCTGGACAGCGAGGGACGATGCGTGAAGACAAGACTCAAGCAAGCCCTCTACATCCCAGCATTACCGCAGAACATATTCTTCGTCAAAGCAGCAACAGCGAGTGGAGCAGAGGTCCGCTTCAAAGACAGGGATGGGACAAAATTCAAAATGGAGGTATTTGGTAAAATGTATTACTTAAACACAATAGAAGAGAAAAATGTCGATGAAGCATATGGTTGTTATGATATCCAAACTTGGCACAAAATATTGGATCATTTTAACTTAGAAGATGTTGCTAAATTAGAAAAAGTGGTTAAAGGAATGTCTATTACAGGGAAACACGAGCCTAATCAAAACTGTGAAATATGCACACAGGGCAAGCTGACACAGAGCAGGAACAGATATGCAGATGCTAAAGCTGCAACTGTGCTACAGCTACTGCACACAGACCTGTGCGGTCCTATAGAACCGACAGATAGAAATGGCTCCAGGTACTCAATAGCATTCACTGATGACCACAGCGGGATGATTTTTCCATATTTTATAAAGGCAAAGGCTGACACGACAAAGGCTACGAAAAAATTCATAGCCGATGTAGCCCCATATGGAAAAATAAAATGCATCCGATCCGACAACGGCACCAAGTTCACTGGGCAAGAGTTTCAATCTTTAAAGAAAGAATGGGATAAGGCACCCTATTCGCCCCATCAAAACGGTACTGCCGAGAGAGGTTGACGAACACTATTTGAGATGTCTAGATTCATGCTGTTGGAAAGTAACGTTCCCAAGAAATTATGTACATATACTGTACAAACGGCTGCTCAAATTCGCAACAGATGCTACAATAAGCGGCTACAGCAGACACCTTACCAGGCTTTTCCAGGAAAGGCACCCAACCTTTCTAACATGCAAATATTTGACTGTGAATGTTACGTTTTTAAACAGGACAAAAAGAAGTTAGATTTCAGATGTGAGAAGGGGGTTTTCGTAGGATATGATAAATATAGTCCAGCCTATAATGTGTACTACCCCGAAACAAGAAAAGTCCTGAAGCATAGACTGGTGAAATTTTTAATGAAAAACAACACAGATGGTAAAACTCAAACGGGTTGTGACTTGTGGGACAATCAGTAGAAACAGGCAATATTCAGACTGAACAGGGAAGGAAGTTTCCTAAAAGACAAAAAAGGGCTCCAGAATATTTAAAGGAGTACATATGTAAAACTAAGTGTGATGATGACAAAACCGAAAATATTGACTATTTCTACAAAGTAACTTATGGTGTACCTAGGACTTTTAAAGAGGCTATGCAATCTGAAAAGTCAAAAATGTGGGCTACTGCAATGGAAGAGGAGATGGAATCCCTGACAGAAAATGAGACTTTCACTCTGACCCCGCTACCGAAGTGCAAACAAGCAGTGGGAGGTCGCTGGGTGAATACGGTGAAAGAAAACCCAGATTGATCTGAGACTTGTAAAGCCAGATTTGTGGCAAAAGGATTTTGTCAAGTGGAAGGAATTGACTATAGAGAGACATTTTCGCCGACAGCTAACATGACTTCCATTCGAGCACTGATGCAGGTGGCTGTGCAAGATCTCACCCTACACCAGGGGTCCCCAAACCTTTTCCTGTGAGGGCCACATAACTTTTCCCTTCTGTGATGGGGGGCCGGTGTCAGTTTGTAACAGAAAAAGTGTGACGATCGTAGGGAGCTTAAAAAAATGTTTTCCAGAATGCCACACATAACCAAATAACCATTTCCATGTTCTTTACAGAAAAAAAGTCAGGAAACAAATAATAACACTATTAATGAAATAAATAATAACTAAATAACCCTCTTTGACTTCTTCACATAAAAAAATCAGCAAATAAATAACACTATTTATGAAATAAATAATAACTAAATAACTCTCTCTGGGTTCTTCATAGAAAAAAAGCCATGGAACATTAACTTTCTGTTGTGCCATGCACAATCTTAACAGATAAAACTTCAGCTCAGTTGTCAGAGCAGAATCTCTCTGACACATAAGAGCAGTCTCTTAAAGTTCTTGTGTTCCTTCCTTATAATTCTTTTGTAGGTTCCAGTAGGCTTGGAGACGCCGCTGTTTGCAGCTCTCTCTCATCAACGTCCCTGTGAAAACCACAGAGGAAGCAGGTTGAGAAAGTGAACTAAGTGATACAGCACCTACACAGCACAATACATTTCACTACCAGTATGGCTGTAAAGATGGATTTTATCCCAGTAGATTTTATTATGATTATATTTGTTTATGCTCAGAATGACTCATTCAAGTCAGAAAAGTGAGCTTACCTATGTATGTTCATCAGTGTGAACTGTGGGTCTGCATCTGGCTGGTCAGAAATTGAATATCAGGTTCCATTCTAGTTACAGCCAGTCTCAAGCATTGATGCAAATGTTCATCTGTCAGTCTTGATCTCATCAGAGATTTCAGCAGTTTCATGCGAGAAAAGCTTTTCTCGCAGATATAAGTGCTGCCAAAAACTGTGGACATTTTCATTGCGTGTTTTTTGATGTTTGGATATATGTCGTTTGGGAGGGCGGCATAGAAGTCAATGAGACTGTTGGGCTTGAATGCGTCTTTCAGAACATCACAGTTCTGTAACTCAGGTCCAACTTCTTCATGGTTTGGTACACTTGGTCAAAAATATCCTCTCCCGTGGTAGTCGCTTTGAGACTTTGGAGGGCTGGCAGCTCCTCGCATATCTCAAAGTTTACGATAACTCCACAAATAAAAATGAGCAGTTGTGCTGTGTCTTGCACGGCCGTGCTCTCATCCGGTGCTAATGAAAAAAAGTCACATTCTTTCACCTTCTACTGCAGCTGGGCATATACATTAATCCCGATTTCTTCACCGCGTCTGGTGGTTGTACTCCCCGACAGACTTTCTTCAGACGTCATCTGTACTTCTTTGAAGGTCTCGGACGTTTCGCTTCTTATCCAAGAGACTTCGTCAGCAAACTAAAGTCTTACTGCAAAATTCCTGCTGACAAAGTTTCTTGGATAAGAAGCGAAACATCCGAAACCTTCAAAGAAGTACAGATGACGGCTGAAGAAACTTTTTCATCGATGGACCACTCCTGTACGACTGAGAGCTTACACAGACGTATTGCTTGCAAGCTATCAAACTTGTCTTTGTGACAGGATTCATAATTTCGGCGAAGATTGTATTCTTTGAATAGTGCCAGCGCCTGAAGTTGACAGATGAGACAAACATCCTTTTCTTTGCATTGAACATAAAAATAATCGTTTGTCCACTGCAGGTTAAATACCCTGATTTCTGAATCAATTTTTCCTCTTACCTAACCTTTTTGCCATTATTCCGTTCTCTTTTTGATGGAGAATAATAATTTATCATGTTTAAAAGTGCCGTGCTTTGCTGACCAACTAAACAATGGGCCTACAGTCAAAGCACAGATGGCCACAGTAAATCTGAGTGAAACAGACACGGCAAGGTGAACTGTCGTCTCCATCTAGATTCTAGAAGGTCCGGCCTTGCACAGAATTTAGGGCTTGAGATACTCCTTTTTCACCAAAGTTATTTACGGCTTAAACATCCTGCACAAGCGGCAGATTACAAACTTATCAGTTCTTGGAAAAGTCAACCAATGAAAATGTTTTATGTTTTACTGCTTGCAGCTGTTGGTGCTCAGAACGCCCAGAGGCGTGGCATTATAATCAAGAAAACTGTGTTTTACTAATATATCACTTTAATTTACATATACTCTCAATAAATAGCTGAGCAGAGGGGTGCAGAATTCAGACGTATGTCATCTGATGACTGGATCTCCTGCCGGCAGTGGGGACAATCTTTCTGGTTCTGAGTCTCTGTCCACGGTGTCTGACTGTCATATCTCTGACACTCTTTGACAGGAAGGTTTACAAAAGAAAACGGGTCTGGGACCAAATAGAGTGCCAAACTAAGCGGACCTGAATGTACCACCGGACTCCCCTCAATTTCCTCATACGTCACTTTCTTGTGTCGCTTTGCATTGTGACCGACTCCTTTAGGGTTCTATTGTGAGCAGGCGTGTTTGTATTGTTCAATCACGATTAGAAACAACATGCATTGATTAAAATAGGAACAGATAATGATCGAAAACTGACCTTTGACTTGGAAAAGGATTTTTCTGGAGGCCAAATAGAAAAAACATCTGATAGCACCTCTGGTATTGTTCAGGGGCCGCCTCAGAAATGGAGCTACGATTAGTCACCTCCTCTACATGGATGACATAAAGCTGTATGCTAAGAGCGAAAGGGACATAGACTCCCTGATCCACACAACCAGGATCTACAGCAGTGATATCGGGATGTCATTCGGGCTGGAGAAATGTAGTCGGATGGTGACTAAGAGGGGCAAGGTAGTCCACACTGAAAGGGTCTCACTCCCTGAAGGAACAATAGCAGACATTGAAAACAGCTACAAGTACCTTGGTATACCACAGGCCAATGGCAACCTCGAACTACCAACAAGGAAAGCGGCGACGACCAAATACCTCCAGCGAGTTAGGCAAGTCCTCAGAAGCCAGCTCAATGGCAAGAACAAGACCCGGGCACTAAACAGCTATGCGCTGCCAGTGTTCAGATACCCTGCAGGAATAATAAGGTGGCCAAAGGAACAGATTCAGACCACGGATGTTCAGACCTGAAAACTCCTCACCATGCATGGAGGGTTCCATCCCAAGTCCAGCACCCTGAGACTGTACACAAGCCGTAAGGAAGGAGGCCGGGGACTAGTGAGTGTGAGATGTACTCAGAGAATGTCTCAGACAATGGGGAACAGAGGATGAGGTGATGGAAGAGGGACAATCATGGGAGGAAAAGCCCCTACACGGGATGTACGACCGAACCATAGCAGAAGTGGCTGATCTCAATAAGTCCTGTCAGTGGCTAGAGAGGGCTGGCCTAAAGGACAGCACAGAGGCACTCATCCTGGCTGCCCAAGAGCAGGCCCTGAACACCAGAGCCATAGAGGCAGGGATATACCACACTAGACAAGACCCAAGGTGTAGGTTGTGCAAAGAGGCACCTGAGACAATCCAACACATAACTGCAGGGTGTAAGATGCTGGCCGGGAAAGCCTACATGGAGCGCCATAACCAGGTGGCTGGCATAGTCTACCGAAACATCTGTGCGGAGTATGGACTGGAAACCCCAATGTCAAAATGGGAAACACCTCCCAAGGTGGTGGAGAATGACAGAGCAAAGATCCTGTGGGAACCAACCAGATATCGTCGTCATAGATAAAGGGGAAAAGAAAGCCGTTGTCGTGGATATAGCGGTCCCAAGTGATGGAAACATCAGAAAGAAGGAACATGAGAAAATCGAGAAATACCAAGGGCTCAGAGAGGAGCTGGAGAGAGCCTGGAAGGTAAAGGTGACAGTCATGCCTGTGGTGGTCAGAGCAGTGACCCCCAAACTCGACAAGTGGTTGCAACAGATCCCGGGAACAACATCGGATATCTTGGTCCAGAAAAGTGCAGTGCTGGGAACAGCACGGATACTGCGCAGAACCCTCAAGCTTCCTGGCCTCTGGTAGAGGTCCCGAGCTAAAATGGGGGACAGACACCACCCATGGTGGGTGAGACGCGGAAAAAATAAATAAATAAAATAACATTTAAACAATGTTTTGTACGAATGGGGCTGGATTAATATAATAATATAAATGATGGTGAGGATGATGAAGATAATAATAATAATAATAATAATAATAATAATAATAATAATAATAATAATAATAATAATAAGAAGAAGAAGAAGAAGAAGAAGAAGAAGAAGGGCGGCCCGGTAGTCGAGTGGTTAGCACACCGGCTTCACAGTGCAGAGGTCGCCGGTTCGCGTCCCGGTCCGGCCTCCCTGTGTGGAGTTTTCATGTTCTCCCCGGACCTGCGTGGGTTTTCTCCGGGTTCTCCGGTTTCCTCCCACACTCCAAAAACATGCATGGCAGACCACTCCAAATTGTCCCTAGGTGTGAGTGTGACTGCTGCATGTCTTTGTGTGCCCTGCGATAGGCTGGCAACCAATTCAGGGTGTCACCCGCCGCGTGCCCGAAGACAGCTGAGATAGACTCCAGCAACCCCCGCGACCCTAATGAGGAATAAGCGGTACGGAAAATGAGATGATATATATATATATATATATATATATATATATATATATATATATATATATATATATATATATATATATATATATATATATATATATATATATATATATACCAATATATATATATATATATATATATATATATATATATATATATATATATATATATATATATATATATATATATATATATATATATATATATATATATATATATATACCAAGGGCTCAGAGAGGAGCTGGAGAGAGCCTGGAAGGTAAAGGTGACAGTCGTGCCTGTGGTGGTCGGAGCACTCGGGGCAGTGACCCCCAAACTCGACGAGTGGTTGCAACAGATCCCGGGAACAACATCGGATATCTCGGTCCAGAAAAGCGCAGTGCTGGGAACAGCACGGATACTGCGCAGAACCCTCAAGCTTCCTGGCCTCTAGTAGAGGACCCGAGCTGAAATGGGGACAGACACCACCCATGGTGGGTGAGACGAGGATTTTTATATATATATATAGTAAAGTCTCGTTATATCGATATTCAAGGGAGTCCGAAAGAATATCGATATAACCGGGACTATCGATATATCCGACCCTGTTTGCATGTAATTTTCTCCGTGCGTGCATAGAAATAGTATCGATATAACCAGGACTATCGATATATCCGATATCGATATAACGAGACTTTACTGTATATACATACTAGCTCATTGCCCTTCTTATTTTTTGATGAGTTTTTGTCCTTAACATCCACCGATTTTCTAATCCGGCTCGTGGGAATGCTGATCCCTTTCCCAGCAGTCATTGGACAGTAGGCGGTCACCAGCCGGTTGCAAGAGTTTTAGCATTTAATGTTGGTTTCTTGTTTTGTGCCATTCTTGAAGGCTATTTTCCTTTATTTCATTCCCTCTTCCTTTCATCATTTTGCTGCTGTGAAATGTAATTTTCTCCTGTGTGAGACTATTAAAGGCTAATCAAATCTATTTTTTTACGCAAGAAAACTCTTTGCACTGGAAAACATTAAATGTGCAGTTATTTTGTTGTCTTCTTCAAACCCTTTGTTTTTTTTTAGTAAAGTGAATTTTTATGTATGCATTACCAAAAATGACATTCATTAAGTGCATGCATTTTGCACGTATGCAACTATTTTGTCCACGTTTCAATAGTATTTTTGTCATGCATCTATCTGGTGAATAAAGTGCATGATACTATGTGGCCCCACAGTGTCATCGATGATGAATTGGGGAGCCCACATCCAAGATTTAAGTAACTATGCCTGGTCTATGCAATTCTATGTTCTTTGGTTATCATCACCCGTTCTTTGGAAAAAATGGATTGATGGGCGGACTTTGGTCTTCCACACTGGGCCCTTTTCCACAAAATTCCACCAAGCGTCGGGTGGTGTAATTCTTCGGTTCTGCACCAGGGAGCAGCAAATCTCTCTTGTACAATTGTGAACCAAAACCCAATTGTAGTTTTTGTCAGTTCACCATCCTGATACAGTATTCTACGTGGCTTTTATGAGCTGCAGTTACATAGGTTACCCTTGAAGGGAAAAGCCGAAAGGAAAAGAAGAAGAGTTACATAGGTTACACAGCTCATAAAAAGTTTGACATACAGTATTTGGCTTTTAGCTGAAATTTCAGGACGAGTCTCAAATACATTCATACCTTTACAGATGAACTTAATGTGATCTTTAAAGCTTTTGCACTCATACGATCAACTCTTAAATGTTTCAGTACTTTTTCCACATGTTGCTGTTCTCTCATGAAGAACTCAACGATAAAATACACAGCAGGCGTTTGATCTTTGAATCGACCAATAAACGTCCTGATTCAATTCGAGGTGGTGTTTAAGCAGCTGTCCTCATCATGCTCTTCACTTTTTGATCTCATAAAACCAAGACAACACCAAACAATCAACAACACCTTTCTATTGTGATACCTCAAAAAGTACTTATCAGATTGAAATGGCCATTGAGCTTTGAGTGTTACAATGTCATCAGCAGCTAGGTTGCAACTGAAATACTGAGATCGTTAGAAAGATAGATTTACAATTACAAGTGTCATTGTTTTTGCACGCCTGCAGGAGTTCTTGTGATTTTCTATCCATTAAAAAGGCATACCAGACAGTAGATTGGAAAACAGAACATCAAATGTGTCAGAGTTGTTCTCGGACTAGTGTGGCAAAATATGTATTTCAAACTCAAACTGTAGGAGTTTTTCTTCTGTGGCTGGAAGAGCAACAGCACATCTATAAAACGAACCTAAGGTGGCTTTGTTCAGTGTATGAGAAGAGGCGACTATTGAGGTGGGGCATTCATTGCTGCTCACAATGTTCGGATCATTAAAGAATTCATGACTGAGAAGGAGCAGTGTCACAGAGCAACCTCCCCAATCAGCCATCCCTGATACGTCTGATGGTTATCTCTTTCAAAAGAAAAGGGGTGGGGAGTCTTTTCGGAAAGCAGTTTTGAAGACATGGGTGATGGAACTTCAGTGGATTCTGGAATACTCTTTCCCTGGACGGCATGAAGGCATAGCTGAGAATGTAAGGAAAGTGCATTACATTCCAGTATGATTACTTACTTGGAGAAAACTTGTACTGTGTAGTGTGGATTTTAAACACGGATATATTTTCCGACACCATTCATGGATCACCTCTTACACGAAGCATCTGTTCTCACTCTTATGTCCTGGTTTTAGCTTCCTTCCTGTTTACTTTTTCAGTAAACAACAAGTCATTTTCATCCCAGCTGGCCAGCTGCTCTCCATTTGGTTTCTTTTTTTTTCTTTTCTATCTTGCTTGCCGGGCCATGCTTCAAAGAGAATGACTTACTCTCCCTCAGATGAATGAATGAATGAATGAATGAATGAATGAATGAATGAATAAGAAGCTATCTTTGCTCACTCTGACTTTCTCTCTCCATTATTTCTTCAACCGACACAATGCTTTGAACAGCATCATTGATGAGAATGACTTTGCCAACCTCAAACGTATCTCCCTTTTTTACACTAACACCCGAGACATTTCACATATTTAAGAAAACTTTTCAGCAACCCACTTTTTAGACAGCGCATTATGGTGCAGTAGCTGTTAGCACGTCCAATTTACAGTTCTGAGATTCAGGGTTTGAATTTAAACTTTTTGTATGTTTTCCCTCGTCTTCTGTCTGTCCACATTTTAAAGACATGTATGTTAGTTTTGGGGAAGACTTGATATTGTCCATTGGCTTGAATTATAGAGGGGATGGTTTTTCCTTCCGGTGGGCAACATTTCCATGATGTTGAAAAATATCCATCCATCGATCCATCCCCTTTAACCTCACAGGGATCGCAGAGGGTATTGGAGCCTATCCCAGCTGTCTTTGGTCAGGGGACAGATCAATGGACAAACCATTCATGGTCACAATCACACCTACTGTATGGACAATTAGGCCAGGGGTGGGTAAACCTTTTGGCTTGGGGACGCATTGATTTAAAAAAAATGACAGGTGTGCTGGGTCAGCACAAGATACAGTACATATAAAAACTGCATATGTTGACAATACATAACAAACATCAACAGAACAAAACCATAAAGCTATTAACATACAATAATGATACAATAATGAGAATCGTGAAACAGCGATGGTCAAGTATATGTCATGTATGAACGTCCCAGTGTGACAACGCAAGCAACAACGGGCAACAATATATTGCCCAAAAACTACAGCATAGTACAGGACACCACCTACTGCCCGAAAACAGCTAGGATAGGCTACAGCATGCCCCATGACCCTTGTGAGGATAAGCGGACTAGAAAATGGGGTCTATAAAAAAGTTCCGCAAGTGTTATACAAGATTTCTTCCTCAATCTCTCTCCTTTTAGCTTTTTCTCACCCTCCTTTTCTGTGCTCGGCAACTTAATGAAACTGCGTCACCTGGAGATCAAATGCCTGTCATTAATAGTCCAAATCAAATGAATGCAATCATTCATATCAATCCTCAATTGTGTACCAACCGTTTGGCAAACCGGATTAAAAAGACCAACAGGCCTGATCTGGCCCATGGGCTGTAGTTTGCCCATATCTGGTTTCAACTATTGCATTATCCTGCTATGCATGTTTTGAGAATGTGCGAGGAAATTGTAGTGGCTGTTGAACACCCACACCAGCATCGGGAGAACATGCAAACTCCACACAAGAAGTAGCTGGAATCAAACTGCGCACCTCAGCACTGTGAGGCTGACAGAATAACCCGGGTGTTGCCAAGACACTGCTCCCAAGCAGCATGCGGCTCTTTAGGGCCACATAGCTGCTCCCTGGGGCTTTTTCAAAAAATATAGAAAATGGAAAAAGATGGGGAGGCAAATATTTTTTTTAATTTTAAGATGCGTCTGTGTAAGCTCTTAGTCGTACAGCAGAGTCCGTCACCACCATGTCTGGACAGTAGGGAATCCCTACTGTATATATCCCTACTAGGGATATATGACAGGAAGTACAGATGACGACTGAAGAAAGCTTTTTATCGATATATTAATATGGTTTCTGTAGGAGGACAAACCTGACACAAACATTCTTTATTGTTCCCACTTTTTAAAAATGTGGAGTTGTATGAGTTTCAATGTTTGCAAACCTTGCCTCCAAGATGCACACACATTTTCATGACGTCACCATTGTTTTCAAAAACAGGCATCCTAGCCTCAATCCAATTCTCACGTCGTCAAGCTTGTGACCATAACTTTCGCAGTTTTTAAAAAAAATTATGTTTACCAGCAGGCATTATATAAAACACTGGATCTCTGTGTGTTTTCTTTTTATTCTGACAAGATTATTATGATGCAAAAGTGTGTGTTTTCTGCCTCCAAGATGCGCTCGCAGCCAAACTCAATCTATGCATACGTCACATGAGGATTTGCTTCATGGCCTGTGACACGTCGGCAGGGCAGGATACCAGGCAGGCGGCATTATAAGCTAAGAGGCAAGATTGCAGGCCTAAAATGTATATGTGAAATTCAAGAAGGATACAGAGGGACTACTCACATTGATCGTGTCTTTCCATCAGGCCATGATTTGAGTCTCAATTGCACAATGATAAGAATTGTCTTTCAGTAACAACAAAATGAGCAAATTTGTTCTGACACTCGCTCAGGCGGTTGATCCCTCTACGCATGATTTAGATCATGCACTTGACAGGATTAAACAATTATCAGTTTTGCTACAAGGCCTACCGAGTCTCTTGGGCATCCGCTTAAAAGTCATCCAATGCCGCAAACAAATGTGTGATTAAGAGTGGTGCACGGGGCTGTGGAACCAGCTGTTGAGGCATGTCTGACACAGCTGTATACATGTGTCTCTGTTCGTTATGAATCAAATGTCCCATTGTGCTCATCTGGAGTGAATTAGTGCAGAGGGAAGGTGGGATGGAGTGGGCTTTGATATGCAGAGAAGGAAATGGGTAATGTCCTGAAACCACAGGCAACATCCTAATAGTAGCTGCTGACTGATGTCAGGAGACTTGCAGACAGATTATGTGTGATTGCAAAAGAGACCACAGCCTTCTTGCTATTTCAAAGGGACACAGAAAAAATGGCTTGCATGTATAAAATTGGGTCTATGGAGTGCCTGCCCACTTATGAAGTGTGAAATTAAAGAACCAAGTTAATCTTTTGGTGATCGAGGAATTACTGCAAATGTGTCTGGGAGAGTGTCATCCGTTATGTAACAGTGGGGCTCTTTTACATTTGAGCTAAATAATTCATCAAATCGCAAGTGGCTAAGGATGGTATCTGGAAAAACAAGCTTCATCTCAGTCACTCAATATTTTTTTCAAACAACGGATAAACATCTTTTATTTGTTTGTTTATTCTGAGATTGTGTACAATGCAATACACTTTTATTTGTATGCCACATTCAGTATGTTTGGTCCTTACTAAGCGCAGTACACATTTGTGGAAATAGAGAGTGACAAATTCCCACATCTGATTTTGGACTTATTACTTAAAGGACAACCGACGTCACTTTTTTGTTTTTTAACTGACACCAGAAAAACGTTTTATAGCATCTAAAATACCCAAAACATGCAGTATGATATTTTTTGTCAAATGCAAAACACCAATAAAAATGACTGAAAGTGTCCAAAATCTGCAAAAAAATGAGCTGTGAATTGGGCATTTTCAGAAAGTCCCGCCCCCCTTTCGTGACGTCACGCCAAGACGTCTTGCATTGCTTGTGAAACAATGGCTTCAGATTCGGGGAATATGCTTTCTTGTTACACATCCAGTTATGAATATGATTCAAATAGTCCTGATGAGCAAAGCATACAGGTTTGCAATCTATTAAAGAATTTATTTGGGCCATTTTGAGGCAAACGGGCGGGGGGTAATGTCTCACCCAATAAGACGGCAGAAAAATGGCGACCAGCTCCGGTGAGGAATGAATCAGCTCGTTTCGACAGGCTGATACTATCTTTCCATGGAGTTTGCCTCCCTCTGCTGGCGGCTTTTGGGTGTAAGACATGGTTTAAAAAAAACAGTACAGCAAAATACATTGATGTGTGTGAAAGTTTTTTTTGCGTCTTTTTTATGGTGAGGAGGCGGTCCTTTTCTGACGTCGCGTACGGACTCGTCACCAACTCAAAAACAAGACTTCCTGAATGTTCAGCGCGAGTCTTAAAACGTAAAATATAGCTATATGCGGTGGAATCTTATTAAAATACGCCCAGTTGAAGTCATTTGAAGCCATTTTACAAATTATGGACATAACTTGTCCGGAGACGTCGGTTGTCCTTTCAGACGATCCCACGTTTGGTTGAATTTTGTGAAGTTGCCTTAGTGAATGCTGAAAAGACTGGAAGTTAAAGGGTTGGGTGAGTGAACAACTCTCATGGAAGTAGATAATTAAACCTTTCTTCATCCTATGGTTCATTTGACGATTTTAACATTGTCCCAAGACCAAACTTCATACTCTTTATAACAAATCAGATATTGTTTATTTTATGCATATTCATGCCTCGGTTGTGTTTGATAAAAAATGCAAGATAAAGTAGTTGTCTATTAAATCACAATCACAAACATGAAGGAGAAAAAAAGCTGTTAAATTATTTCTCAGAATTGTTCAGGCCTAATTTCCAAGCCAATTTTATCCCACAGTGAGCTCCTCCTCCTTCTGAGTGCCTTTATCATCTAGGCTAAATCACAATCCAGGTCAACTTGCAAGTCGTGGTCAAATTCTTCAGTGTTTAAACACTCATGGAAAAGCACAAACATCCTCCAATGGTACAACACCCCTGTGATCTGTAGCGAGAACAGGGAACAAGTGGCGGAGAAACTAGAGATGTGGAGATATGCCCTGGAAAGAAGAGGAATGAAGATCAGTTGCAGCAAGACGGAATATATGTGTGTGAATGAGAGGGATACAAGTGCAAGAGTGATGCTACAGGGGGAAGAGATAAAGAAGGTGGAGGATTTTAAGTACTTGGGGTCAACTGTCCAGAGCAATGGGGAGTGTTGAAAAGAGGTGAAGAAGCGTGTCCAGGCAGGCTGGAGCGGCTGGAGAAAAATGTCAGGTGTGATGTGTGATAGAAGGGTTTCAGCTAGGATGAAAGGAAAATTGTATAAAACAGTGGTGAGACCAGCCATGATGTTTGGACTGGAGACAGCGCCACTGAAGAAAAGACAGGAAGCGGAGCTGGAGGTAGCAGAGCTGAAGATGTTGAGGTTTTCTTTGGGAGTGACCAGGTTGGATAGGATCAGGAATGAGTATATTAGAGGGACAACTCATATGAGAGGCTTTGCAGAGAAAGTCAGAGAGGCCAGACTTAGATGGTTTGGACATGTCCAGAGGAGAGAGAGTGACTATATCGAGAAAAGGATGCTGAGCCTTGAACTGCCAGGCAGGAGACAGAGAGGAAGACCAAAAAGAAGGTTTATGGATGTGGTCAAAGAGGACATGAAGGTAGCTGGTGTGAGAGAAGAGGATGCACAAAACCGGGATAGATGGAGGAACATTAATTCGCTGAGGCGACCCCCTGAGGGGAAAAGCCGAAAGGAAAAGAAGAAGGCCCCCCCTTCCAAGATGGCGCCGCGGATGGCAGCCTCGGTCACACGCTCCCTAGTATTGTTCCTGGTTTTGTCATTTTCATTTGTTTTTTGCGATCCTACGCGACTCAGTTACACGAGGGAAGAATTACTGAGCATTGGGGAATCCACTCTTGGACTATTTTCACAGACACACCAAAATCTACAAGGTTTTTCGGGGCTGCTCGCGAGCGGCGTAGCAGCTCTGTACGGAGCTTTGAGACGCCGGCGTAGGAGGGGGAAGCGAGCCGGCGTTCTCGTCAAGCTTCGGCAGCGTGGATTTCGAACGCCGCTCCCATCGATCCACCTCGCTAATCTACGCTCACTACCAAACAAGATGGATGAACTTCTGCTTCTCACAAAGACCAATAAAACGTTTGCCCGCTCTGCTGCGCTGTGCTTCACTGAGACTTGGCTCAGTGACCGCCACCCGGATTCCGCACTACACCTACCCGGATTCTGTCTCCTTCGGGCCGACCGTGATACGGAGCAATCGGGGAAATCTCAAGGCGGTGGACTATGCTTCTACATCAACGAAGAATGGTGCACCGATGTCACGATGCTCGACGCACACTGCAGCCCTGGTTTGGAATCGCTGTCTCTCAACTGCAAGCCATTCTACTCGCCACGTGAGTTCGCTTCCTTTATTCTCGTTGCCGGGTACATCGCGCCACAAGCTAATGCTAACGCGTGTATACAAACGCTAGCAGACCATGTAAACCATCTCGAAATAAAATATCCAGAATCACCCCTGATCATTTTGGGCGATTTTAATCAAACACGTTTAAACCGTGAACTTCCCAAATATAAGCAGCATATTGACTGTTTCACCAGAGGAGAAAACATTCTAGATCATTGTTACACAGCACTCAAAGGCGCATACCGACCTGTTGCGCATGCAGCATTGGGTCTTTCTGACCACTATTTAATCCACTTAATTCCCACATACAAACAGAAATTCAAATGTGTAAAACCGGTAGTCAAGACAGTTAAAACATGGACAGATGAAGCAAAGTTATCGCTACAAGAATGCTTAGACTGCACTGATTGGAGCGTCTTTGAAACTTCAACGGGCACATTGGATGAATACACAGACACTGTAACATCATACATCAGTTTCTGTGAGGACATGTGTGTACC